>NC_083282.1:27245759-27434859 GCF_963506605.1 Zootoca vivipara
GATTATTAACTACTGTACTGTCACATTGCATAGCTAATTAGCTAGTTTCTTTGCTGGGTTTCAGATTTGGCTTTTTAAAATGTTTTTGTATGGGAATATGGCCCCGTTACTCCAAAACAGACTTAAAGAGAACACATCATATTACCACAAAGGACTGACTGAGTCCCAAGCAGAAACTTATTAAAATATAAATGTTCAAGTTTTTGAGGCAATTACACTTAAGTGTCATGGTAAAAGTTGAAAAAGTCAGGGATCATGATTTTTAGGCATCATTAATCACAGAAAATACAGATGGGTCTCTCACAAGGGCTCCAATGTGAGTTAGAAACAGTTTAGGAACACGCCTATACACATTTCTTGCTTGGTTGCTCTTCTTTGTGCATGGAAAATTACCCCGTGGTCACTTACTTGGAAGTGTATCTCAGCTATGGTGATGATAATAATTATAATTGTTAAAGGTAAGGTAAAGGACCCCTGGATGGTTAAGTCCAGTCAAATTGGACTGACCACGTTGTTCAGATGTCTGATTATCGCTTTCCAAAGCAGATACTCTATTCTCAACTTAAGAATGGAAAGCTTAATACTGGTGGACAACAAAAGAGGTTAAAAGATGCTCTCAAAGCAAATCTAAAAACAAATGTATTATAACCACCGACAATTGGGAAAAACTGGCTTGTGAGTGCTCCAATTGGAGAATAGCCTCTGGCGTCGTGGATTTTGAAGACGCGCCAGTTCATGACAAAAGGGAGAAATGAGTAAAGAGGAAGGCATGTCTGGCAAATCCTCATTGTGATCAACTCCTGCTTGGAAATCTATGTACCCACTGTGGAAGGATGTGTGGATCAAGAATTGGCCTGCACAGTCATTTATGGACATGCCACTAAGACATGGAAAACAATCTTACTCAGCCGCCAGTGATCACCAAGAGAGAGAGAGAGAATAGTTAAATACATATGTGCTGAAAATCAAGTTTGTCTACCAAGAATAGGCAGCTAGAGAGTTCAAATGTTTAGACAGCAAGGGAAAGAAAAGGCAAAGGAGACATTTTGAAGACAAAAAAGGGGAACAATTCAGAAACTTGCACACAGGACAGTAAGGTTTCAAGAAAACATAATTCTTTGAGGAATACTTCCCATTACCCCAAGTGCTAGCCTTAAACAATGGGGAAAGATCAGGAACGTGCGCACCAATACAGAATTTATCCTAAGAGAAAGAATGATTACCTTTCTTTGATAAATGGCAATCCAATCTGTAGTGGCAAACCATTTGTGGTTTTTAATATCATTCACCCCATTCTTGAGATTTCCATATCGTTTGGTCAAATCTACCTGGAGTAAATTTCTTAGTAGATCCTTAAGGTCTGAACTGAAGTGTGATGGGAATCGTACCTACAAAACACACCAGATATATATTTAATATTGCTATATAGACACCTTTTTTCTTCTTCTTCTTCTGGAAAGAAAAGGAGAAACAAGGTTATGAATTATGTTCTGGTAGTATAAAGAAGACCAAACCTAAATAAAAAGTTGCATTGGAGCGGTACATTAATATATATGCCTGGCTGTTGCTTGAAGCACCAGATCATGCCTCGTTCTCCTATTTTCTGCAGTAGCAACTAGCATACAGAACAACTGGTGTAATGTTAATTGTAGGGATGAGAAACTTGCAAAACGAGTGTCAGCTAATGAGCAGAGGAGCGGGGATGGGAAAAGTTGAAACATGATCCCAGCATATGATTTATAGGATGAGAGAGATGTGGGATTGCTGTCTTCAACAGCAGTCAGCCGTGTGCTGCAACAGCTAGCTCCTGCATCATGTATAAGCCACTATTATTATTATTATTATTTAGATTTTTTTTAAAAAATATAAAGCATTAGAAAATAATTGAACAACACCACAAATCCTCTTTGTTTTTACTCAAAATAAAGATAATCACGAGAAACCAGAGAATACTTGTTGCCACTCCTCTTCCCCTTCTATGGCTGTGAAAAGTTACAGGAACTGGCTGCAGTGGTGGACTTGGGTATAAAGATGCCCTGTGCAAGGCCAATGCTGCCCTGTCCTCAACACTGCCTTCCCAAAGGCAGGTAAGGAGGCACTCACCTTTGGGAAGCAGGCGCAAGGGCTCTGGTAGGGTCCTAGAGCTGCCCTCCCTCCTTCCTAAAGCTGGAAACACACTCCCTAGGCTTTGGAAAGGAGGTGGGAAGGCTCTAGGACCCTGTCAGTGCCATTAATGCCTCCTTCCCAAAGCCCAGAGCCTTGCTTACTGGGTTCTGAGATGGTGTCTCCTTGACTCAGTGCCCAGTGCATGCACACTGCTTGCAGAACAACAAATCCGCCCCTGCTGGCTGCACTCTCTCTCTCTCTTTCCTGATTTAACTTTAGCTTAAAACCATTTCCTCCTTCTCTCATTCCCTTGCTTCTGAAGCTCATTCTGCTATTTTGCCTTATGTTTACTAATCAGGGGGGCATGGCAGGGAACATCTGAAAGTGTCTAAGACAACATTTCACTTTTTGACTTCCTTTTTGGTGTGTTCACAAATAATCTAGACACCAGTGGTTGTGGAGAGGGGAATTCAATTGTGGGGTTGAATAACGGGGCATCCCAGATGTAGATTACAAACCAGTAATGCTGTTAACTAACCACAGCTTCGCCTGGTGCAAACCATATATACAGTAATTGATCTAACTTTTCATTATCCAAAACTCTTTTTTCTTCAAATTAAAAGAACAAAATATTCCAGCCACTAGATAATAATAATAATACTGAATTTGATCCAGGGCACATCAGAACACAGCAGTACATATTTGCAGTGCATGACTCCATCCTGAATGTAATTAATTTCTGCTCATGTGCAGAATACATCACACTAGAGTGACTATGATCAGCTTCTTATGCCTGAGATTAGGAGTGATGTCTTCCAGGTCTGGGGAAGGATGGGGAGTCATATCCAGATAGGCAAAGAGCTCAAACTTTTCATTTTAGAAATTCACTCACATACTCACAAAAAAGCAAGACTGCAATAAGAGCAAAAAACATTTTCTTCTTTTCTGCATTCAAAGTATTCTGAACTTAGACTTTGGTGGATCCAGACATTTTTTCTGGAAATACTCTGGAATTGCCTGTGGCTTAGACCAACATGCCCTGCTCCACTCAGCTGCTGCTGCAGATTTTAATACGTGACCGCAGCTAATAGTTTGTTGCAAGCCATCTACCACTTTGCTTCCCAATTCAATTCACACGCACACAAAAATGCAAAAATGATTAAGGAAAAAATAAAGATAGGTTATTAACAGTGTCCAGCATTTCTTCCTTGGCTGCTCTCCTCCCCTCCCCATCTCTTTGTTACAAAACAAATACTAAAGTAACCAAAACAAAGCAAAAGCTCCTTGAACAGGAAACACACCTTGTAAACAGAAATGAGCAATCCCGTTCATGAAAATTAAAATAAGAACACACAAGTAACAGAAAAGTTAATGGGCATAACATGGATCATTTCCAACATCCCAGCAGCCCTCGCTTACCTTTCCAGAAACAATTTTTTCATAAATCTGGATTGGTTGATCTGCAAAGAATGGAGGATATCCAGCTGCCATTTCATAAATTAAAACTCCTAAGGCCCACCAATCCACTGCTTTGTTGTAGCCCTGGCAAAACAAAAATATAGTAGTTAGTGATATCCAACGAAACTTTTAATATTAATATAAACACACTTAAGTTTTAGGTGGTATTCTAAAACTTTTACAGTACCAGCTTCAGCTCATCCAACAGCTGCAGCAATTCCTGGACCAGGACAGCTTGGCTACAGTAATCCAGGCACTGATACCTTCAAGGCTGGATTACTGCAATGTATGATGTGGGGTTTACCTTGCTTTTGGTTCTAAAAACTACAGTTTGTGCAGAAGGCTGCAGCACGATTGCTCACAGAAATAAGGCCCTGCCAGTATATTAAAACTGTGCGGAGAGACCTGCACCAGCTGCCAATTTGTTAATAGGGTCAAATTCAATGTGTTAGTCTTAGTAAATAAAAGCCTAAGTAACAGCTTACTCAACTTACTAAGAGATTCCACAAGAATTTCTGACAAATCCTATCACCATACTGACTTGGAAGTTAAGCTCCATTCAAATTCAGTTGAAACATCTTCCAAATGTGCCTGTTTAAGACTGTCTTCCTCTCTTAACTAGTTAACACCATGAAGCATTTTGAAATACCTTGCTGAGAATTATTTCTGGCGCCAAGTATTCTGGAGTCCCACATAACGTCCAGGTTCTGCCTTTTACTCTTTTTGCAAACCCAAAATCTGTGACCTAGTAGCACAGAAAAAAAGAGTTACCACATTATCCAAGCTTTAGTTTTTTATTAGTAATAACTTGAATGTTACATATAGCTTTCAAAAGCGTTCAACCACAGAAGTGGTTCCATGTCCTATGATTGATTCAAAATTCAGATCTTTTCAAATCAAGGCATAACGTATGTTTTGCTTTCGAATCGAAGCTATACACAGTGCCAAAAGAAGAACTACCAGGAAGCACAAGCTTTAGGCATGCTATATGTAACATTAGGCAATATTCATAAAAAGTTATTATCAATTAACATTAAGCATTTAATTAGTATCAGTTGCAGATCTGATACATCTTGGGTCAAGTTTCAGAATTCACTTTGGTTGATAACCTGCAAAACCAACCAATCAAGGTATTTAATTTATCACCATCACCACCTGTTTCCTTACAATGCAAACATTTAAGCGTTCTGTATTTCTTGCTATGGAATGAAGCTGAGCTTGAAAATGTTTGTCTTCATCATACCTGGATATATCCTTGCTGGTCAATTAAAAGATTTTCGGGTTTCAGATCTCTGTAGATGAGGTCTAGTGAATGGAGGTACTCAAACGTTAGCACTATCTGAGCTGCATAAAATCGTGCATGTGGTTCACTGTAAACAAATGAAAATCATCAGGCTATTAAACCATGGTCAACATTTGCAGACATAACATACTCAGATTTCTAATACTGGTATATTGATAACAGAAATGTTTGAACTCTAAGAAAATAAAGAAAACTACAAACAGGGGTTGTATCCCCGCTTGCCCAGTAGAACTCTGCTCTCATCTCCAGCCCCCTGTGCACTTTTAAAAGTTGCTCCACAGGATTGGGGGACCCTTTGGAGAAAGTTTTGGGTGTACGAAGGGAAACGAGAAGAAAAGGATGTCCTGTTGTACAAGCAGAATATTTTTAAAAATAATTTAATTTTAAATAATGAAATGTCTATTTTTAATCTTATAAAGGGACTGTACAACCTAATATTAATGTTATGTTCTTATCAATCATTCCCTACTACCTATTTGAAGGAGAAACTGTTTTTCAAAGGCACTTCTGGAAACCTTAATGTTCATAATAGGTAAGAATATAGTAAGGATCCCCTTGCAAATATTTCCTAAACATCTGAAAGCTAAGTGCTATCACCTCTTTCTCATTCCCTTCCTCGTGTCATTTTTCATAAATTATAATTCATTTATTATCTTACCTGAATCTTCCAATTCTTCTTAGATGAGAGAACATTTCACCCCCAGGAACATATTCCATAACCATGTATAAATTAGAATTGTCCTAAGGGAAAGTGAAGTATGTTCAGTTGTAAACCTGGGGTACTTAGGACAACCCAAGTAAATTGCATCCCCCCCAACAAGCAAACATAAAAATAATACTAATAATACATTTTAAGTACTTTTATTATTAAAGACTGAACATAAAATAAGACATGAGACATTCAAGAGGCCCATGAATTCAAACTGACTACGGTATATTTTCTCAATTTTTCTCAGTGTTTAAGAGGCTCCCTAAAAGTCAGTACAGCAAGTTGCTATGGTGTGGGGGGACCTTGGAAACTTAAACAAACCCAGGGTGATGAAGCGATTTGAGAGTTTTGCTTTGGGCTTTTTGCTTTGTTAGGATCACTCTAAGTCAGGCATCCTGAAACTTTGGCCCTCCAGATGTTTTGGACTACAATTCCCATCATCGCTGGCCACTGGTCCTCTTAGCTAGGGATCATGGGAGTTGTAGGCCAAAACATCTGGAGGGCCGCAGTTTGGGGATGCCTGCTCTAAGTCCTTAAAGCTTATCACGGAGCTGCATGCATATCTCCTTTTGATCAGTGTGTGATCAGGATGACAGCCAAGCATTTAGCTTCATTTTTTTTTTACAGCTGGCATCTAAAATCACCTTTGTTTTGACCTGTGGGTTAGGAATTATTAGACTCTAAAAAAGACAGAAAGCTGTGCAAGAAAAATGTAATTACAGTTTACCTTCTCGTCCGGTATTTACCTTAAAAGAATACTCCAGTCTTACAAGGAAAGGGAAGTTCACTGCTTGTAATATTCTCTTTTCATTAAGTGTGTGTTCTATTTGCTTCAGCTTAACCACCTAGGAACAAAGCACTTTTTATTAAACGCTTGAGTCGAAACATTAAAAGAATTCAAACAAGTCAAGGTCTTCTTAGTGGAAAGAGGAAAAAATAATCACTTAAGAACAGCGCTTCTAAAAGATGGTGGCGAGTGCCACATATAGCTCTCAAAGCATGGATTGCTATACTCATGTTAATACAGCAAATTTAGGTAGCAAGGCAGTTATCCTCTTTTACCTCTTAGAAGATGCTACATCTGAAGAAGAATGGCATGGCACACTATACCTTTTTCAACTCTGGCCTTTCTGCTGACACTGTCAAAGGAGTATTAAAAGGAATTCTAACAAATATGGTCTGTGTGCACATGCAGTGCAAATACTACAACTCTAGAAGCTCAGTTCACTTGGCACACAAAGTGGGAAGAAGAAGAGGAGTTTGGATTTGATATCCCGCTTTATCACTACCTGAAGGAGTCTCAAAGTGGCTAACAATCTCCTTTCCCCTCCTCCCAACAGACACCCTGTGAGGTGGGTGGGGCTGAGAGACTTCAGAGAAGTGTGACTAGCCCAAGGTCACCCAGCAGCTACATGTGGAGTTTTCAGGGCCCCTGAATATATGGGGGTCCTTTTTTTTTTTTACTTTCATATAGCTTATTAAAAAAAGTTTGCTGCTTAGAAGCCTTCTCATATGCAGGTGAAACTCGGAAAATTAGAATATCGTTGAAAAGTGCATTTATTTCAGTAATGCAACTTATTAGTTTTTATTTTTATTTTAATTTTTACAAATGCTTTCTTTTGGAAATTCCACAGTAATAAAACAAATAGTTACAATAATACAAAAATAAACATTGCTATTACATTTCATTAATTACATTCCATTTATAATTGACCCGCCTAACGACAAATAATTACAATTACAACAAATAAAGGCTTGACATATCTCGCTTTGCATGTCATACACCTATCTCATATATTGGTTTCACCTTTTAAGTTGCGTTACTGAAATAAATGCACTTTTTGACGATATTCTAATTTTCCGAGTTTCACCTGTACTCTGTAGTTTCCTTCTTGACTACAGTGTTTCCCCGAAAATAAGACACTGTCTTATATTTATTTTTCCTCAAGAAGACATACTATGGCTTATTTTTTTTGGGGGGGGGGTGTCTTATTCCAGCGGGAAGGGCTCCGCGCTGCATGGCTGAGGCGCCGCGTCCATGTCTTGTTTTTGGGGTATGGCTTATATTGTGGAAATACGTAGAAATCCTGCTACGGCTTATTTTATAGGTATGTCTTATTTTCGGGAAAACAGGGTAGGCATGATTTCCTTCTGTGAAAACTGCTTTATCACTGCAAAAAAAAAAAAGTAGCTCACCTACCTTTGTCAATTTGCATAGTAAGCTAGTTTTTTTAATTTAAAAAAATGCCTGTGCTCAACAGAGCCTGTCAGAAGTCTGCTAATACAGTGGTACCTCCGATTGCGAATAGGATCCGTTCTGGAGCTCCGGTCGCATCCCAAGGAATTCGCAGCTGAAGGTGCCGCTTCTGTGCATGGCACGGTTTAGCGCTTCTGCACATGCGGCGAAACCCAGAAAAATACTTCCGGGTTTGCCACATACGTTTCCCAAAGGTGAACGCAAGTAGAGGTACCACTGTACTGAATATTCCACCTGTTCTTAACAGCCACATACCACTATAATTTCCTTACTTCCCTATTCTGAATGCATTTTCAGAGCTACAGAAGGCGGGAGTGAAAGCAGCAATCTGGCAACTGGCGAGGTGTCAGAAAGTTCAAACATTTCCCCAGGAACCAGGAAAAGGAGATTCACTCTCTTACACGTTACTATGGGTAGCAGAATAACCAACTGATGAAGAATACAATTGCTTAAACACTTAAGAAGCCACAGCACCCTTTAGATGTTTTCCAGCTGAGCAAGCAGTTCCCACGCGGCTGGTTGAAATGGCTATGTGGCTAGTACCTGATCCGTGTCTTTCTGAAGGAATGCCTTTTCTCCTCGCAGATGTACAAGATCTCACGGATAAGCAGCTGCCACAGGCTTGAAGAACATCCAAGCCAAGCCCCAACACAAACAGCTAGTGCAAGCTTTTATATCATCAGGTGTCATCTCTCTGCACATTGCTAAACAATGTCCAACGTCTATAAATTTTGGGAACCATTTTCTTGCACATGCATGGTTACAAATGATGGTCCTGGGGCAAAGTCTTTTGCGTGCATAAGATAACTGATAGAAATTCAAACTTGTGGCAAATCGCCTGAGTGACATGGTCCCTCCAGGCGCATAGTAATTTTCATGACAGATCTGTAAACTGCAGCAAAGGACGGGACAGCAAGGGCGTAGTGAGAAGTGTCACAACTGTGTGGAGAAAGGGCTCACAGGCCGCCTCATTCCTCCCCTTATGTAGCCTGCCTTCTCCAGCTGTTCAAAATCAATGTCAATATGCAAGGAGTAGGTGTGGGATAACAGCCTCTTGTCACCATTCGGAATGCCACCGGCAAGTTAGAGGGCAATCTTCTGTAGGAAACCAGGGTTGTAAAATGCCCAGGGAGCTTCTACAAGAGCAGCAGTTTCCCTGCTGCACAAGGAGCATTTTGCAGCTCCTTGGGGGTGAAAGGAAAAGTGGTGGTGGTGATGGAGCTTAGTGCAGACCGTAAACACTGTGTGTTACTCAGCACTAATATTAACCACCGGCAAGGGGCTCAAGAGAACTGTGCCTGAAAAAGTAAGGACATGACTTGCTTGCAGATAAGATCGCTTTCCAATTAAAGATTAACTTGATCCATGGCAAGCAGGCAGCAATGGAAAAGAGGAGGGGCCATGGGGGAAAGGAGAAGAGGCAAGCATAGCATAGGAGATACCAGCAAGGTGCCTTAGCAGAAGAACATGGGACACACACACAGTTGCATTCACTCTACATATGCCACTGTTAGAAGTGCAGAGGTTTGGGCATTGATCTGAAATCACTGTAAGCCAGAGGTTTTTGTGCTTTTTGAGTCCACGGCTCCGTTGACCAACTACATTCTTTCTGAGGCACCCCCTGGGGGATCAGGAGCCCAGTTATGTCACACCTTGCCTACAGAACCAGCAGCCTATCACCCTTTTTCAACACTTATGGAGTGTTGCCTCAGCCTCCTCTCCTGTCTCCTTGGGGGTCCTCTGGGCAGCTGCAGCTTCCGCTCCTGGTCTCTGAGCTGCCCCACCCCAACATCCCCAAAGAGAGGTGCCTCCTTACATTGCCCCAAAGAGGTCTGGAAAGCACCCCCTAGCCAGCTCCTGAGGCACCATTCATCTGGGGAGCTTGCAGCCAGGGCTTTTGCAACAAACAGCTGTGCAAGCCTTTGGGAGGCAGAGACCCAAAAAGGACATCAGAGGAGGGAGGGAAGGAGAGAGGGACAGGGGCCATTGTTGCCTACGGCACCCCCAACCATCATTCAAGGCACCCCAGGGTGCCATAGCATATTGGTTGAAAACCACTATTGTTGGCCAAATGGGCACCCAAAATGTCTGAAAGGACCTGGTTCTCCCCAAAGGCTGGGCAAGTGGCCTGCAACATGGATTACAAAAGTATAGCTCTGATGAATAATTATTCCACTGCATATGGAAATGTGAATGTTAGCTGAGGTTTTTAATTTTGAGAACCCAGTTCTTAACTTTGGGCAAAATGAAATTCAAAACAGATGGGTCTATTTTTGAATCATAAAAGTATAATAAAAATAACAATCTGGTACTGAAAACATGTACATTGCTTGAAATTTCATGCTGGCATTCATAATTTGTGTATTAATGTCTATCTAGATTATTGAAACTAGCCTGTGGAGTGTTGATTTGCCACATGCCAACTCCCTTCCAAATTTGCAGCTGCTAGACTATATTAAAACACCAAACTAAAAATACTCCCTTCTTATCTAGTGCTGCTCCCTGATACAAGATAACTGGAGAAATGCAAGATGCTTGTGAATAGAATGTAAGCTATCAATGTAGTCAAATGAGTAGCAATGGCTAAATTATACAGTGGATCACACTGTATCAGCCAGCTATTTTCCAATGCTCATTTAAGAGAATTGCTTACTTCTTTTAAAAGATTTTAGGTAGGCCCATGCAAATATTAAGCAGCAAAAAGCAAGAAGCCATCTCTCTCTCTCTCTCTCTCTCCATTTCACATTTAGTAAGTAATAAGAAAACTTCACTGCCCAATATTAAAGAAAGGTAGAAAATATATACATTTGCGTAATCTTTATTCCTGGGAGAGAATGAAGGATCAAGCTATTTACTGTGAGAGTGCAAAAGATAGTAGAATATATCCAGTTGAAATTGAGTAATCTGCATGAGCAATAGAATCATATGCATAACAGGATATGCATGCTAAGATTAGGGACACTAAAATACTGCATTCTATTTTTGTATCACTTTTAGTATCCACTTTGAGTGCAAAAATCTTAACTTAGAAATAGTGTTCTTTAAAATTAATTGCCAATAAAAAACTTCACAGGCTATTTGCAATTACTGTATAATATCCATTAAGTATTTCAAAACAAAACAAAAAGGTAAAAGTGCCCAAATTGGCTTCCACTGTCAGTAAATGACTATTACTTCCATAAGGCAAACTTCAGGAAAACTCTTGAGCAGCAATCTACCTCTTTTTTCACCAGGGTCATAACTAGCACACAACAGTATTAACAGATGTTGCAAGTACTTCGCCCTAATGAAACAGAACACAAATATTAGTGTTCAACAAACACAATAGATTATTATAATAAAAAATATACCAACTTTTTGTTTATCCAGTATCTTCATGGCATAATACTGCTCTGTGGATTTGTGTTTCACCAGCATGACTCTGCCAAATGATCCGGTTCCAAGTGTTTTTAGCCTCTCAAAGTCATCTAAACCAGCAGTATTCTACATGAACACAAAACAAGATACTGAGATATTCCAAGTATAAAAAGATAAACGTTTTTGTAACTTCGATTATAAATATAATAGAAGCCATAAAAGGTCGTATGATCTTTCTGTTCTCCATCTCTCCTATAGCTCCTTGTCCCCTTCTTGAGTAATATTATCCAAAAAGTCAGGAAGCCCTGTAGCGCCCCCCCCCCCCGTGGAAGGAGGCTACAGGAGGGGAAAATATCATTGTGCAAGCCACCTTCTGCTCATACACCCTCTGGACACAAAGTGTGTTAATTCATCAATTAGGATGTCAACCATATTCTGTTGTAATCATAAATGAAAAATGTGAAATAGCTACTGGCTGGATTTCATGTAATTCACCATATATTTGTTAACAGTATTGGTACTAGAGGGGGGAAATACAATGTATTTTGTAAGGTGGGAAATACCCTTTACAAAATAGGAATATTAATTCTTACTAGGAAGCAGCGGAGTCTGGTTGCATACAATTAGGTATTTAACTAAAATTTAAAAATGCAGCAACTTGGCCTCTTTCTTTGTCACAACCATATTTCTGAGGGCAAGCACCCTTATTTCCTGTTAGGGACAAGGACATACTACAATTCCAGTATGACTGGGGAGGAATGGAGCATAGAGATGAGCTGGCTTCACTCGATCAAGTTCTGACCTGATATATTTTCTTCTCACACAGAATTAAATACCTCCCATTGACTTCAGACATTTAAGGGGCTAGAATCTGGAGCCTATTACAGTTGAAAGACGTCTTGACACTTCCCCAATCATGGTTAAGTTAACAGACTTTTAATATATTAAACTTTTCTCAAAGAGCTGATGGATCTAGGAGACACAAAAACTCTCATACAACCTATAACAAGTGGTAGGCAAGAGTCATGTTGGATTGAAGTGCAAGCAATACAATTGAACAGAAGTTAAGAGCTATGGTGATAGAGGGTCTATTAGTATTAGGCCCCAATCTGAACAGGCCTCCTGTTCCATCTACGACAATGAAACAAACAGAGCTCCACAAGAAAGCTCAGATATCACCATTAGGTTATCTGTGGCCATGTTCTGACGTCATAAGCCATGTTTTGTTGTTGAGTTACTGACTGTGGCATTTTAGGAAATAACCAACCAGTGTTTAACATAAATTGTGATGAATCAGAAAGCCCAGCTCATTGTCACATGAAAACATAGCTACTAAGGTCTCTGTGAGGAAACTAAGTAACCAGTGAAGACCATTTATTTGGTTAAACAGTCACTCTCCACATTCACTACTGAACAACTGTATGCCACTTTTAAGTACACACAAAAACAGGTGCATGGGATAAAAGACATCATTAAAAGTTTCCTGTACAAAACCTAATTATTTCCCCCCAGGAATTATCACAACTGTATCACATATAAGAGTGCCTTCCTTTATTCCCAGACATGAAAGACTAAATTGCAAGAAAATGGTAGTTAAATTGGGTTTTGTTACCTGAGGGGGGCTTTCCCATTTTCTTAAAAAGTCTTCTTTGGCTTTGGCTAGGAACTCTTTCACTGTAAGCAAAAACGAAAATGTGATGTTTAGAACAATTCACTAAAGTATCGAAAGCTCTCTGAAATTATGTTAAGGCTGCTTTATGAAGTGCCAATGAAAACTCATAACTCTTCAACTCACACGCTAAATAAGAAGCAAGATTTCTACTGTAGATCTAACAGCTCTCTAAAGCTTATGAATTACAATTTCAGCACAAGTTTGCTTAAACTAGTTTAAAATCTAACAGGCCACACCACTGAACACGCAATCAGGCTTTAAGGTGATGCAGATCCCTCTTAGATGAACTGGCTCCAGATTGTAAAGTTAACAAAAGTGCCCTGTTGGTATTTGGAGAGCAAACAGTTCTCCTTAATAGAATGCATCACTTTTGCTTAAAGGCTGTTTGCAAGCTGAAGAATCAAGTGCACAGCATTACTGCAAGCAAAGGCAAAACATAGGGTTACAAAATTGCACATTAGAGATGCCCAGAGTCAGAGACTATCTTAAAGTACTAATTTTGCATTTCAGGTGATATTCTGTACAGCTATGTAAAATGTGCACAAAAATAAAAAGTCAATTATTTTAAGCATTTGATTATTATTATTATCCAAACCACAGCAGGCTATTCTGCAAAAATTCTGTATTCCTAAGTGAGTACTTATCTCCGGGCAGAACAGTTAGGGAATCCTGGTCTGAGGTGGCCAGAACAGGCGTAACCTCATCCTATGCTTTGAAAGATTATTGCCTGGTTAGATCCACCTGCAGTGGACATATTGTAGTGTGGCGCTGGTGGTGAAAAGAGATTAATGAACTAGTTGTGCAATTCATTAGATCCTGGCCTACATCACAATTTATGGAAATTGCTTCCTTTGAAATTCCACCCCAATTCAAGTGAAAGAAAGTTAAATGTTGCATAGTATTAGGGATCTAAATAAGTATGAGTGTGTGAAAGGAAGAAAAAAATCGTGTAAAATACATGAATACTTTTAAAATGTGAAGACGACCCACCACTAGCCTTCCACCCCAAGTGCACATTTTAGTCATATCTTAGTTTTATAATTGGATTGTCCTCCTTTTCCTAATTTTATAGTATAGTCAATGACTTTGGGCTCTAATGAAAGAATGAGCATACCAAAGGTTTCTAAAGGTTTCACCAAGGATTTGTAGGAACATTCACCCGCATAGATGTGATGAAAAGAAAGAAAGAGAAAAAGGGTTTACGTATTTTCCATATGAGGCACACAGAAATCAAAATTCATCCCAACCCAGTTCCCTTCCCACCCTTCTCTTCCCTATGAAAAGGGCATCAGTATACATCATACATCCCATGTTTTCAAAGCAGACTACATCACGAATTTTTACTGTATAAAAGCAACGAAATAAGCACACACACACACACACACACATTTTCACGTAAATAACCAACAGGTAAGAATTGTAAAGTATTGTACTGTACACTGAAAAAAAGGGCACATACGGTGAGTTATCTTGGGAAGAGGACTTCAGTAATAATTTAAAGCAACAGGTGCCCAGGGATACCAATACAGATATAAATGCTAAAATCTTAGAAGAAACCAAGTGTGCCATTTATATAGCAGTTGTGCTGATTGAAAAGACTTACCACTCCCCCCCCAAACTGCATATTCAGTAATGCATATTAAGATGAAATTTCATCAGCTGCAAACCAACAAAGCTATATGTAATGTGGGGGAAGAATTGCATGTGCAGCCCAAGATTTGACATCTCCACAGCAACCAAGCACACTTTTGAGCTGGCATGCCATATTCTGAACAGAATAACACACTTCAAAACATTCAACTGAATAATTTTAGAATAAAACATCCACAGCTAAAATATAATGAACCCATTGTTTTTTGTTTTGGTTCAGATGACCACCTAAAGTACAATTTGATATCCTAGTTTGATAACTGACTAGTAACTATAGCTCCTCGAGTTCATGTGAAATCGGAAATAGTGTTTCAGTCAAATGTGAAAGCATAAGTATTCACTCTCCTCCTTTTGCATGGGAAGGAAGAGGATGCTTGCCACAGCTTGTTTGCTATACAGTAATCTAAATAATATGATGGTCTGGACTGGATCATAGTGTGATAGGATGGAAGGTATAATTTGCTTTGCCACATTACTCAGTTATGAGATTACACTGTTTTGTAGAAAAAATGCAAAATAGGAACAAATATTTTTGAGTGCATATCTCCTTCATCCTCTATGAATCACACACTTTTCCCCCCATGTAAAAATTTGGGATAAAAAAGAAGCTAGTTCATACATATATTTCTGGGAACTCTCATTGTAATCATATTGTTTGTTTATTAATCATATCAGACAACTGTATATGTGGGAAAGGGCTAATTTAACAGTTTCTATCCTCCAGCTACAAAGTCTAAGAACCGATTTTAAGTCCAACTGGCACAAAAAGTAAGTACATGGGAAATGTGCAATATTCAAATAAATAATGAAAGCAAGTTTTTTTTAGCAGGGTTCTAAATAATTCTCCTGTGAAAAGCTTTTTAAGAAAAATCTGTACGGTTAACATATTTCAATTAGCATTTCAATTAGAATTCAGCAAGTACTGGTGAATATTGGACATGTGAACTCATAATGTAGATGTAATCCCTAGATAGTAGATACATCTTAAAGTTTTCTGGAAAGAGCTTCTTAATGTTTCCTTACAAGTTATAGGTAAAATCATTCCATAGCTGCCCTCTTTATGCTTATTAGGTATGGTGAATTTAGCCCAACTCGAATGAGTGAATAATTTGATCATAATGGAAATAAAACCTTTAACTATACAAATATGTAAAACTTGGAAGAGCATTTACTTTAAAAACAACAACTAAGTTTAGACATATCTGGGACATTCTGAAAGTATATGGCAATAATTTTGATTTCTGGAATTTTAAATATAGAAACATGCACCAGCTAATCATATACTGGCAGTGGTTTGACATACTCCCTTGTTACTGTGAAAATAATTTCATACTGAAGAGTCAGCCCTAATAAGGCAATCAAGAAATAAAAAAATCCATGAGAAAAAGACACACCCATATTTGCACAAGCCCGAGGTAAGAGCTATGAAGTAATTACCTGGACTCTTCCTCCTTTTGGCTCTCATGTACACATATAATTCAGAGTTTTATGCAAAAGTCCTTAAGGACCATGTCAGCATGCCAGCTCCTGGAGTCCACACATGGTGGGCACCTCCGTCTCCACTAGAAGCAGAACACCCAACACAGATGGCATGGAAAACATAGCTGGACTCGAATTTAATAGCAATGAAAGCACCTATATTGTTTTAGGTAATAATAATAATAATAATAATAATTTATTTATACCCTGCCATCTGGCTGGGTTTCCCCAGCCACTCTGGGTGGCTTTCAACAGAGTGTTAAAATACAATAATCTATTAAACATTAAAAGCTTCCCTAAATTTATGTTGCTGACTTCCCTCACTCCTGCTACCTGGGCAGATGGTGAGGAAAGAAACCTTGCTTCTTGTTCTCTTACTTGTTTTCTTCACACCCACATCCACCCACATCCACCCACCCACCTGCCCTTGCATTTTCAAAGTCTAAGATAACTAAGTATGTGCACTTAATGAAATTGTCCTCTCCCTGCTTCTCCTGTGGCAAACCAGCAATACAGAACCTTCATGGGTCTGAAAACATATGAAAATACGAAAGGACCCCTTTCCCTCCCCCCTTCCTTCGCCCTGGGAATAAAGCTACTTGAACAATTTCAGGCTTCTGCATGTGTGAGAACACAGAGACAACATGTGTTCTGGAGCTATGGACTTTGCTTTCCAACATACACATGCCCCTGTGTGCTAGCAAAACATGTACTGTGGTGATATGAGAGTAATCCCCCAAAAGTCACAGAAGTAAAGGGCAGACATCTTGCAGTTTGTGAACATGCCCTCATTCCGTCTTTGGCTCAGATGCTATTTAGGCTCAGAAGTTATTTTGAGACTTGAGACTCCAAAAATTCCAGTGACCTCATGGGCAACAGACCCCAAGCCCTACAGGACTGCTGCAGAACAGGAAGCCCAACAGTATCTGGCCTGGTCAGACTGGTTAGCAGCAAGTAGAATTGAGAGCAATATAGACCTATGGGCTTAACACATTGCAGCTGCAGGATTAACAGCTATTGTCAAACATCCATGAGAAATGCTTATTCTCCAGCAGCTTTTACAACCCTCGCACTTTTTTTGGGGGGGGGGGAGCTAACCTTTTATGTTATCACAAATATTCTATTTTTCCAAAGCAAGTGTTTCCACAGTAACCATGTATGCAAGTAAAAGGGATAACAATCAGGAAGTCATTGAAACAAGCCTGGGCACAAAACAGATAGCAATCCTACCTAAACAGAGGTCATTTCTGAACAGAGAACACCCTGTCTACTTCGGTTTATTTATACACAAACACAATACAGCCATCAAAATTTTACTAAAGGAGTGGCAGTGTCCACACCTAGAGTTACGTGTCCATAACACATTTTGGATCTTGCTATTTGCTTCTAACTAGGGCTGTGCATCTTTTTATAGTAAGCCTTCATTTAACAGCAACCTTCCCCACCCCCACCCCTTTCAGCACATATATTTCACAGCTAGAATGCAGTCAACAGGGCTCACGAGATTAAAAGGAAATTCATCATAACAAATGATACAGTCTTGAGTATAACTGAGAAGCTAGCAGTTTACAGGTCAGATTAACAATATGGCCAGAATACTTGCTCATGAGCATATTTCTCCAGCGTGCCAATTCTGGAACTTCTTTTCAAGAGGGGTATTGTAGACAAAAGCATCTTATGTGAACATTAGAGTCTATATTTACAATGTACAAACTTTACTGCCATGGAAATAAATGAGTCAGACTCGAGATGAGGGGTGGAGAAGCGGGCAGCTTCAGGTTAAAACCCGGCAGACATGTTTTCAGTTTCTGTATGTCAGAAGCGTGCCTTAAAACCGCCTTATGAAATACCTCAAACTTATCAGCCTCCTAACAATTTGTTCACACTCCAGAAGAGCAGCTAAAGTTTATTGAAAATGCTTTAAGATTCCATCTACATACAGCTCTGGGCAGGCAAACTACTGTAATTTCCCCTTTGTTGCACCTTGTTACCCTTGTTCCTGCTCTTAATCTGAAGCTAGCCTTACGGTTTTGATTCCCTGTGGTGGTGAACAGCAATTTCTTCCTGGCAACCATGATTGGTGGGGCCACTACGCAGCAAGTGGACCTAAGCAGAGACAGAGCTGCCCATGATAGTCTGCTGTGTTTTTGAGGCAGCTGCAGAGATTCCCCCCCCCAAAAAAAAACAGTGTGCTGCAGAATGCACAGGAACTGGTAATCATACAGCTGGTTTCTATGAAACAGGAATGAGGAAAACAGCAGTGACAGGAAATTGGTCCTTGTGTTCACCAGTCCACATAGTGACTGAGTGCTGCTGGTGTGTTAACTTGGCTCTGGGTGCCTCTGGATTAAAGGCAAGAGAGCAGGGTAAAAAGTGACGGGGCAGAGGAGAGGCAAATTATCCCCTCAATACCAAGGATGGCATATCACATTCAAATATGCCTTAGTAGGGCTCATAAACCCTTAGGAGGGAACACTATAGTAAGAGTGTCTGAAAACAACTATTTGGTTTGTGCTAGTTCTACATACCCTGTAGAAACCCATAATAATCATTATCATTGAAGCAACTCTCTTTGAAACACAGCACCTGGACATTTTAGACTGCTCTGCTATTCCTTTAAGAGCTGAAAACACCTGTCCACAGTAACTGCATAGGAGGTCTTCACCAACCTGGTACTGCCCAGCTGTTTTCGACTATAACGGGAATGGCAGGAGTTGCAGTCCAAAACAGCTGAAGGGTATCAGGTTGGAATCAAAGATCCAATGTAGTCATTTCTGAATAAATAAAGACCCACAGTGTGCAAATATGACTGTCAGTATAGATCCAGGTGACAGAAAGTCAAGTGAATAATTTGGTTGCCATGTATCAGGTATTAAGAAACATCAAAAGGATTTATTATGTAGATAATAAAATATTATAGTCTTCCCTTTTCCAGGGAAATGCCCCCCCCTTGTTTATCACCATAGTTTAGCTTAGCTTCTGGGAAAACAGGAGCAAAGGAGAGGACGAGATGTAGAAGCATGGGTTTGGAATTTGACACATCCATAAAGTGTTCAAATTAAAATTACGTTTTCAGGTATTCACACAATTCTGGTGTGCATGCCTGCCTAAGAGCATGCAGAAGGAGAAGAGGTGAAGCATCATTCACCCGCCCCAAATCATCACCTTATAAAGTAGCATTTGTTCAGCTTTAAAACAATCAGGACTCTTGGAAGTAAATCACTTAATTTGAAAATCTCAAGCTAATAAGCCCAAGGTCTTTCATTAACAGAGTTGTTATCGTATTAGCTTTCAAACCAAGGGAAACTTCAATGTTTACATTTGTCAGGAGTTATTTTATTCATTGCAGTACTGAGGTCAATTAGCTGCTGTGACCAACCTTAGTTTCTAGGGTGGTTTTATCTAACCTGAAGAATTCTTTATATGAAAGATCTGTAATGAAAACAGATGCATTTAAGTAATTAACATATGTTAAACAAATAACATTAAGTCTAATATTGCATGTATAGACAGCTAGAGGCATAGTTTAAGAAAACCACATTTTTACTTTTGCATATCACTTGGACATGTCACTAAATTGCTCAACTACATGAAATGTGTATTCATGTGCATGTGTGTGTGCTTGGATCGAAAGGGTGTATTGTGAGAATGAAAAGGCACTTTAATTTGTGTAAGACAGCCTCCCTCTTGAATTTTGACAATTTATCTAGTGAGAAGGAGCCAAGAGAGCCCTGTTGTGCAAGTGAGTACCACTCACACTTCTCAAGTTTCCAGTCTCATCTAACACACACATGTATGAGCTCTTGCATATTCATTTCCACAACGTTTTCAGCTGATCACCAGTGTTTCTGCAGACTGTGGTATATAGAAAAGCTTCTTCCTTTGAATTTTGTCATAAAATTTGGAGTGACTGCACAACTAACAACAACAATTAGTGATACTAATTCCAATGATTAGCTTCAACTTATGCTGGAGAAATTAAGAGCTATGTAAGTGTACACCAAAGATGCACTCAGTTATCCTATTTCTGAACCCTCAAACCATGGTTTGCATATTGGAATATTGCCTGCTTGCAAGCTCCCGCCACCCCAATGCACCCAGGAAGTTGGTCATTACGCTCAGCCACAGCAGAATGTGGTTCAGAGAAAGCCCTCCAGACCAGAAATGCAAGTCTCCCTGAGTTCCTCATTTGGGGGGCTTGCTCTAAACTAGTTTGCAGAGTTTAGGCACAGTGGCAAACTATGGTTTGATCAAACTAAGCAATTTAAGTGCACGGCATGAAAGGAAGAAGAGAACAGACAGGCATATGGCCTGTTCCCAGTTGATTGGAAACATGACATCTGAAGGCAGCCCACGAAGGGCGGGGGATGGGGTTGAATAAGTACACAGCCTGTAAACACAGCCAGAGAGCTTTAATAATAATTTTAAAAATGTGTGCATGCTCTTCAGTTTGTCTTATGATAGATACAAGAATGTACAGGAAGCTGCCTTGCAGCAAGAAAGACCACTGACCCATCAGTATTGTCGACACTGTTAAACAGTGGCTCTCCGGGGTTGCAGGAAGGAGTTTCCCCACTACAGTGGTAACCTCGGTTTACAAACACAATTGGTTCCAGAAGTCTGTACTTAACCTGAAGCGTACTTAGCCTGAAGCGAACTTTCCCATTGAAAGTGGATTAATCCGTTCCAGATGGGTCCGCGGAGTACTTAAACTAAAAATACTCAAACTGAGGCATACTTAAACTGAGGTATGACTTGTACTTGGAGATGTCAGGGATTGAATCTGGGGTCTTTTGTGTTCAAAGCATGTGCTCTGTTCAGAATGAGCGACAGTCCTTTACTCAGAATGAAAGGAGCAAGTCCCTAGCACCTACTATGCTGAACTTCTTTCTGTCCTGCAGGGAGATGCCATAAGTGCAAGTGGAAGCAAAGGAAGTCTTGCTCTTCAAAGGAATATGCTAAAAGATTTCTTCTAAACTAGATACACGGGGACTGGGTAAGGTGGGACTATGAAATGTCAGTCAGATGCTGGATATCTAACCCGCTTACCTCTCCCAATCATGGCCCTGGTCAACAAACTTGGACGTGCAAGCCCACCAAGGCATTTGTCTGTGTGGACTGCTGATCTGGTGGCAAGTCCACACCCTTCTAAAGATAGCATTGGAATCAGCATTCCTATCCTGCCCCTGATGTCCATGATGGGGCATCACATTTCCATAGAGCATACAGCAGGGCAGCTAAAACGATAGCCTTCAGCAACCTCTGGAGGATACTATGTTGGTTAGCCTGACATACACATGTAACATAAAATATTAAAGTGTCCCTGGATTGTGATAACTTCCCAACTTTATCTGGGATATCAACCATGCAGTTTAAACCTAAACGTGCTGGGGTAAGCATGCATATGCAGAACTGGACATACTGTCTCTCCCACATCATGAGATAAGGTAATCATGCCAACTGATCTGGCTATCCATTAAAGCTGACTCCACCAACTAGCCATTAGGGGCTATACAAAAGATTGCATGTATATGTGTGGATGCAATTCCAAGTGCCAAATGCAGTTTTATACCCAGTAAGACACCCTTTATATGCAAATGATCTGAACCAGCATTCTGCATGTTATTTGCTTTGCTCATAAGATGGCAAACTCTACTAAAGACTACATGTACGTTGTATCAGTATATAGTTCACAAACAGAAAAAGAACCAAACTTCTTCCATCTATTTTTTGCAATAAAAGGGGGGGATCAAGGGAAGATAAATCTATCGGCCTACATTTCCTGTAGGTCAGATTTTACTTATGCACCTGCATAAGTAGTTACCATGTCTGAAATAGGCCACTGCCTGAATTAGATTCTGTTTTTGCATATACACTAGCCTCCCCAAAAGTCAGGTCACACATCATGTTTGTTCCATGATTATGAGACTGGAGCATTAGCAAGGCAATTTATTTTTTGCTGTATTCTTAAAAAGCAAACAAAACAACAACAACCCATGATTGCAGCCCTGTAAATAAGCATCTTTTTTATTATCCTCTGTAATGATCTTGCCTTTTATTTAAATTATTTCAACACATTAAAAGCAGCATTGCTATTTAAATTGCATTTTTCACACTAGTGAAATGCTTGCAACATTTATTTTGGGAAATATTTTTTTGGGAGGGGAAGCATGATGGCATTTGATAAAACCTTTTCCTGAAAATAAGCTTAAATACAAAACGATATGCTTAAAACAAAATTGTATGTACAATTATTTGGCCCTTTGCCTATTTCACTGAAGTTTGGGGCAGATAATCTATATTCTGCTTCTGCCTGCTATATAAGTGATCTCAAAATCAAATTTGTTTGACAGAAATGTTGACAATAATCAATTTGGTAATCTGATCACAGCAACTGCCTTATTACCTCACCAGATCAGCTTCAATTCCTTGAGATTAATAAATGTAGCAAAATTCCTTGAGATTAATAAATGTAGCAAAATCTATCACACACAGAAAGCTAAAAAAAATCCCCATCTGCAAATGATGAGACAAACATTTGACTCAGATATTTATGTAAATGTCTACAAATGGTGACATGAAAGATGCTAAAAGAAAACTAATTAAAATAAAGGATAGGATGCTTCTACAAGTCTTCACTTACAATTGAACTTTAATTATACATACCGGTAGCAAAAAATATAAACTTACAAAGAAAGCATTAGCTCTGTTATAATTTATATTCTATTAAATGCTGCATCCCGATACATTATAGAACACTAAGCAATTTACTACTGGTCTTTTTTTATTTTTAGAGCAACTCTATAATAACTAGATGAAAAAGAAAACAGCTCACAATAAATTAATGTAACACAGGGGATAATTCTGTACGCTTCCTTTAAAAGCAGATATATTTATCGTTCCAACAAAACTATAACATTAGAAACATGAAAGTGACTTACCATTCATGTTGAAAGGCTGGTTTTTGGAAACATATTGCTTGTAATGTTTGCCCAGTAAATGAGTTATTTAATCTCTAAAGTAAAAGCATTGATGCTCTCACATACGGCCACTAGAACTGGAAGACAAACAAATCCAGAGAGCTTGTCTTTATCCAGCCAGCCTGAGATATGAAAACTATCCAATAAAAATACCAGCAGTTGATAGCAGATCCATATATAAATAGCGATACTCATTAACGACTTGTTTTGGAGCCAGCATTACCTATACACAGATAAAGCAACTCAAAATGGCAGAGGGGGAGAAAGCAAAAATGCCAGGATGTTTTAAGATGTTCTCAATTATATCAAGCACTGCTTGTTTCCATAGCAACCTTAGAGGAGAATTATCGGTCTGCTTGTACCCAACCAGTAGTTTCTCCTAAAGCTTTAATTTATCCACAGAAGCAACATATTTCTAGGTGTTTTTTTTATTAATATGAGTTTTTAAAAAAGTGTTTCTTCACAGGCGCAAAACTCAAGATAGTCTAGCAGATGCTCTATAGGATATTAGGAAATACCTGAAAAGTGCTCAAAGCATAACTCCCCCCTCCCGCCTATTATAATGTACTGCCATGCTTTAATTTATCCACAGAAGCAACATATTTCTAGGTGTTTTTTTTATTAATATGAGTTTTTAAAAAAGTGTTTCTTCACAGGCGCAAAACTCAAGATAGTCTAGCAGATGCTCTATAGGATATTAGGAAATACCTGAAAAGTGCTCAAAGCATAACTCCCCCCTCCCGCCTATTATAATGTACTGCCATGCTACATCATGCAGCACAACCAACCAACATCCTTGGAATTAACTCATCCCACACACAATACAACCTAAACAGCACTATCTACATTGTTGGTGTACCATTATTGCCACCACTACTTTATTGTGATTTATATCAAACAGAGTATTATATAAATGTGTTACAAACTAAAAGCAATCATACACCACTCCCAACAATAAATACATCAACAAGATCACCACTAAAACAGCTATTTGAAAAAAAAATGAGAAACCACCAACCCACAGAGAAATATAATTAACAACCATATATGCCAGATGTAGAGGAAAGTCCGAACCTGGCACTGAAAAATGGTAGTCTTGGTGCTAGGGGAAAGCATTTCAACCTAGGGTCTTTACAGTGAAGGGCTTCTCTCTTGTAACCACCCATCACATTTCTGTTGGAAGGGCACTTGGGCAAGGGCCCATGATTATGACTTAAGTGTCTGGGTAGGTTGATGATGGGAGAGATGTTCTGTAAGGCAACAGGTTCCTATATAAGACTTCACAGTCAAAACCATCACTGTGATTGACCCCAGAAATTTATCAGAAGCCAGGGCAAAACAGGTGTTACATGTAAAGGTTAATTTGTACACTGTGCTTTATATTTTTATGCAGTTCTCTTTAATAATCCTATAAAATATGGTGCTATGTCCATCCCATACACACAGAATCAGAGCAGAATGATTTCTCAAAAGTCGCCCACAACAAAATCACAGATGATCCAGAACTTCAAGGTGTTAACTCCCTGGCCTGGTCAAGCCAGAAAACCAGAGACACCTAATAATCTGTGACTGGATTCCAGCTCCCATCACCCCCAATCAGCATGTACAATGGCTAGATATGATGGAACTTGTTTTCCAGCAAAATCTGGAGAGCTAAATGCTAAGCTCTCACAAAAAGACTATTGTTTCATGTATTGACTGTGTTTAAAATCCCAAACACAAAGCCATAGTATAAGCTTACCAAGTGTATAGGTAGACACTTGGAAAACCACTTCAACCATAATGATATTCAGAAATGCTTTACCACAATTAAGGAAAACAAGCCATGGCTAAACATTATACATAATGTCTCCATGATATTGAAAAGCTTAAATAAAGAACCAACAGGGGTTTGTTTCTTGTTTAAAAAAACCTATCATTTTGGAAACTGCGACAGGCTGTGTGAAAGACCCTATTTTCTAAAAATGGAGAACAAAAGTAACAATCCTTGTCAGTATTAAAAAGCCATTGGAAACAGATGAGCTTTTAAGCCAAAAATTGCAGCCAGGAATTCAGTGTGCAACTTAAAACACTTCTGCTTCACACACTAATGTTCGTCTGACCCCCGAAAACCCGAATGGAGGCAATACAACTTCCCAAGAACCAAGTACTAGGCCTGTCACAGAATGCATAAAAACTTAGTATGGGCAGGACTTCCGGTTGGTCGCGGCGCGATCAGCAGTCGGAGATCTGCTCGCAGAGCGGACCTCGGCACTTTGAAGCAAGGGGAACCCGTTCCAGCGAGACAGACCCCATAAAACTCCGAATTGTGCGTTTTGGAGACTGAGGGCTTGGCGGACTATTTTTTGGAGCTCTCTCCCCCCCCGGTAAGGCTCAATAGAGCCCCCGAGAGCGGGGGGATAGGAGCTCCCGACGCAGCAAGCAACCCATCTCTATCTTCAAAGCGCGAAGCTGCAGGACTGCAGGGTGAAAGTGGCCAATTCTTCCAAAGAAAGACTCTATCAAAATACCCAACCGTGAGTGCATTGAATTTAAGTACTAAAGGGGAAAACTGGATCCACGGGAGGGACGTAAAAAGGAACTTTGGAAGTCCGTCCCTCCCGCCACGGAGACTGGGAATAGCACAGGGATCTGCACGAAGCGGCTCCAGCTGATCGTTTAGAGCTGTCAAAAAGCCCACTTTCCGAACTTTATAATTTCTGAGAGTTATATTTAATTGCTAAAATCCATAATTGGACATTGTATTGATTTTTAAACACTGGCTCTCCCCCTGAGAGTGGAGACTCCAGGAGGTCAGACAGACATTGGGACAGGACTTGTGATGTAACAAAGAGCTTCACTGTGCTGCTGAAATTTTGAACTCTGTTTCCTTTTGAAGTTTCTTGAAGCTGCCTGCAGCAGTTGAGATTGCTAAAGAGTAGCAAAATAGTGGAGAACAACTCATTAATTTGTTTCAAAGTGCTAAAAAGACTTGGTTACAGGAATTTTAAGAGCTAAATTAGTGAATTAAGTGTTGACATTTTTTAAAAAAAAGTGGGATTGGAAAGAGACTGTCCCTAGAGGGGAATTAAACAAAGACTGACCTTGAACTGCAGCTGTTGTTATGGCTGGGACTGGAAGAAAATTCTCAGTGCCTAATCTATCTACACACTCACCAAAAGAACAGCACAGGAAAATTCCTGGAGTTCTGGCCTCGGTAACAACATTAATGGACAAAAAGCCTCAAGCTGCAACATTACAGACAACCATTGATTCAACTATACAGGAGCGGCAAAAGAAGCAGGCCTCACCACCACCTTTAGAGCAAAGGAAATCTACACCACAACAACCAGCTTCTGAGCACGCGGGACAAATATTGGAGGCCTTAAAAGACTTTAAAACTCACATGATAGAGCGTCTAGATAAGGTGGAAGCAGTTGTAAGTGCAAGTGCAACTGGAATAAAAGAGATTCAACAGGACCTCTCAACCCTGAAAAAAGAAGTACAAACCAACACAGTTCAGATACAAGGAGTGTCGGAAAGAGTATCAGAACTTGAATTGCATAGACAGGCCTTGGTGAAGCAGAAGGAAAACACCCAGATATCTATTGCTTTTCTACAGATGTGTCAGAATGAATCTTTTCTCCGCGTTTGGAATTTTCCGGAGGTAGATAGAAGCATCCTGAGAGAAGCCATTATTGAAGAGTTTGTACTACAGTGGGAATTGGACAAAGAAGAACTTGAGAAGATTGTTGAATACGTCTATAGACTTGGACCAAGAGGGAAGAAAGGCTCAAAGTTTCCTGGAGATTGCATGGTCAAATTCCAGAACAGAGCGCAGAGAGATTTCATACTGAGCCTCCACTTCAAAAAGAAGTTGGTTATAAAACAACAACAGATAGTGCTATATGAAGACATTCCTAAGCTGTTCCTCAGTTTTAGAACCAAATATATGGACCTGGCAAACATTTTGACAAGACAAGGAATCTCTTTTCGCTGGGAATTTCCACAAGGCCTATTCTTTGAGTACAAAGGGGGGGGAATCAAAATCTCTACACCAGAGGAGAAGAGGAAATTTATCCAGAAGCACGAGAGGGAACTTGGGGTGAAAACAGGAGTAGACAGGGGAGAGACATCAGGAGCTGCAGCAGCAAGTGATCGAGAGTTAGAAGGTGCAACAGCAGCGATCGTAGATCTCACTTTAGGAGCAGAAGCATTACCCTAGTCCAGCATTTCTCAACCGCTGTTCCGCGGCACACTAGTGTGCCGCGAGACGCTGGCTGGTGTGCCGCGACGTGCGGCGACGAGAAGGGTGATTTGCATTGTCACGTGCCTGGCGGCCGCCAATAACCAGCACTAACCCGCCGGAAAGGAAGCCGGCCGGGTCACGATGCGGGGCGAGCACAGCTCTCAACAGCCACCACCACGGGAGGGTGGTTTTAAACTTAAAGAAGCTGGCTGGATGAGCTCAACCTGAAACTTGCTGAGCAAAGGATTGTGCTGGCAGAGAAATCAGCGGCTTGTGAAGCCTTATTACAGGAGATTGCAACCAACACAGCAATTGGCAAGTGTTTCTTACAGTCATAATTATATAGTCAATATAGGGCGGCACAGAGTTAAATTTTTTAACTTTTTTAATGGTGGTGTGCCTCGTGATTTTTTTCATGGAACAAGTGTGCCTTGGCCCAAAAAAGGTTGAGAAACACTGTCCTAGTCAACATGTCTTTAAAGATATTGAATTGGAATATTAATGGGATTAACTCACGACGGAAATGCAATCAAATTCATCATGAACTGTTAAAGCAAAAATTGGATGTAATTTGTTTACAAGAGACCCATGTGACTAGATCACACAGGAAAATTTTACAAAACAAAAGATTGGGAAGGGAATACATATCATCGGATAAAGTTAAAAAGAGAGGAGTTGTCATTTATGTGAAAGAGAGTTTGGAATCTAAACTTATATTCAAAGATGAAGTGGGAAGATATTTGGCGGTGGAAGTAAAGACACAAGGAGAGAAATATCTGTTCGTGGGAATTTATGCTCCAAATGAAGCTAAATCGGAATTCTTTAAGAAGTTACATGATGAACTTTTGGACTATATGGACTATACTATGATCCTAATGGGAGACTTGAATGCAGTTGTTTCCACTATGATGGATAGATCACAAAGGCAGAAAATTACAAATGAAGGCAGACTACCTAGAACCTTTTTCGAGTTGGTGGACAATCTGAACCTGGTGGATATTTGGAGAATGAAAAATCCACTAGAGAAAGAAAGCACCCTTTTCTCAAATTCAAAACAAACATGGTCCAGAATCGATTATATATGGACAGCCAAGAATTTGGCTACAAAAGTCAACAAAGTAGAAATTAGGCCTAGGACCTTTTCAGACCATAAGGCAATAATGTTGGAATTGAAATTATTTTTACAAGGCTCTTTTAGATGGAGAATGAATGACTCTTTGATGAGAAATGAAGAGATAAGTGCAAAAGCACAAAAGACAATAAAAGATTATTTTCAGATAAATCTAAATACAGGAATGGATTTAAACACAATATGGGATGCTAGTAAAGCTGTGATGCGAGGATTTTTGATTCAGCAGAATGCAATCAAGAAGAAACAGCAAAATGAGAAAAAGGAACAAATTCTGCAACAGTTAAAAGAAAAAGAAAAAAAGTTAAGAGATAAGCCAAAGAACAAGCAGATACAGAAAGAAAGAAATAAGGCTGTTACAGGTGCAGCTGACACAAATCACAAATTTGGAGATAGAATGGAAGATAAAAATGATGAAACAAAGAAGTTTTGAATCGGCGAATAAATGTGGAAAGTTATTGGCATGGCAGCTGAAAAAGAGGCAGAAACAGAGTACCATTACCAGCATCAAGCTAGAGGACAAAATTATAGAGAATCCATTCAAGATAAGAAGAGCCTTCCAAAAGTATTATAAGCAATTATATAAGCAAGATAAAGAACAACACGGAAAAATTGAACAATTTCTGGAAAAATCTGGACTTCAAAAAATTTCAATGGATAAAAGGAGGCTACTTAATTATAAAGTAACTAAACAAGAAGTGGAAGATGCAATAAAGCAAATGACAACAGGTAAAACACCGGGACCAGATGGACTATCAGCAAAATATTATAAGGTTTTGAAAGACTGGTTAACTGAACCATTGATGGATTTGTGTAGTAAGATTCTTGGAGGGGGCAAGGCACCAGAGATTTGGAAAGAGGCATTTATAACATTGATACCAAAACTGGACACAGATAGATTACAAATGAGGAATTACCGACCAATATCATTATTAAATGTGGATTACAAATTTTTTGCTAATATTTTGGCATTGAGATTAAAGAGACTACTTAGAGATCAGATTCATAAAGACCAAGCCGGGTTTTTGCCCAGCAGATATCTAAAAGTCAACATCAGGAATATTGTGGATATTCTAGAAATGCTGGAAGAAAAGAAGAACACTAGTGCAGCTCTAATTTTTGTGGATGCCGAAAAAGCTTTCGATAATATTTCTTGGAGATTCATGATACGTAATTTAGAGAAGATGGAAGTTGGGAGGGAGTTTATTAATGGTTTGACAGCAGAACAAAAAGCTAAGATTATTGTTAATGGGGTGGTTTCAGAAGATATTCGAATAGAAAAAGGAACTAGACAAGGATGCCCACTCTCTCCTTTGTTATTCATTACAGTCTTGGAGGTTTTGTTAGATAGGATCAGGAAAGAGAAAGAGGTCATAGGGGTCAAAGTTGGAAAGAAACAATATAAACCGAAAGCTTTTGCCGACGATTTAGTTCTGACAGTTCAGGAACCTGAAAATAGTATACCTAAAGTATTAAAGTATATACAGGAGTTCGGACAGCTGGCAGGCTTCAAATTAAATAAAACGAAAATCAAAGTTCTGAGTAAAAATTTATCATCTGAAGAAATTAGTAAAATACAAGAGACCACTGGATTAACATTTGTTTAAAAGGTTAAATATCTGGGCGTAAATATGACAGACAAAAATATTCAATTGTTTAAAAATAACTATGAGAAGTTGTGGAATGAAGTTAAGAGAGATTTAGAAACATGGTCAAGATTGAAATTGTCATTGTTAGGGCGTATTTCAGCGATAAAAATGAATGTATTGCCAAAAATGTTGTTTATGTTTCAAGCGTTACCAATTGTAGAGAAACAGTCATGTTTTAAAGAATGGCAAAAAACCTTATCAAGATTTATCTGGCAAGGGAAGAAACCTAGAATTAGATACAAGTTATTAACTGATGTTAAAGAAAGAGGAGGCTTCTCCCTGCCAGACTTAAAGTTATATTTTGAGGCAGCGGCCTTTGGCTGGATGAAAGAATGGTTCATGCTTGATAATACTGATGTTTTAGACTTGGAAGGTTTCGACAATGCATTCAGTTGGCATGCATATTTATGGTATGATAAGGTCAAAGTGCATAATCGATTTAAATGCCATATTATAAGAAAATCACTGTTCAATGTTTGGGTCAGATATAAAGATCTTTTAGAAAGGAAAACGCCTAGATGGTTATCACCCCTCGAAGCAAAGGTCAATAAAAAGTTTAATATGGAAGATAAATAGTTAAGTTATAAAGATCTTTCTTTAGCAATTCTTTGCTTGTAATTCCGAGTAAAAAGGCTTCTGGGTTTTTAAACACTTTCTTCAACTCATTATAAATCTTGTCCCAGAAGCTCTTTACTCGGGGACAAGTCCACCACATATTTTTTCTGTATGCCACAGCAGCAGCTAGAATTGTATTAGCAAGGAATTGGAAATCTGAAGATCTACCTACAGTGGACGATTGGCAGATGAAGCTGATGGAATTTATGGAACTGTCTGAACTGACTGCGAGAATCCGAGATCGGGGAGAGGAGACGGTGGAAGAAGATTGGAGGAAATTTAAGATCTATTTGGAGAAGAAACATAAGATTAAAAATGGACAATAAGGGAAGTGGAAGTATAAAGAGGCTGATGAAGCATATAGATTTTGTAAAAGGGAATAGGTTTAATTGTAAAATAATTATTAAGATCTCTAGATCCAACTGATTTATTGAAAAATTGTGAATGTGTGGTTAAAAAGGATCAAGAAAAATATTTAAAATAAGTATATTAGAAGAAGAAAGGGACTAAGAAGTAGAAGTGCTATAATAGAAATAAATAGAAACGTGGAAGGGGGGAAGGAGGAAGTCGACAGAGTAAGAATTACATTTGATAAATTGTTAAAGAAATGTTTTTGCTTTTTTCCCTCTGTTTTCTTAATTTTTTTCTTGTTTTCTGTATTTTTTTGCATTTTTTGCATTTCTGTATTTCTTCTGTATTTGTTATAAAATCAATAAAAATATATTTTTTAAAAAACTTAGTATGAGCAGCTTAACTCAGGGTAAGCTATATCTTAACTCAGAGAGGGAATTATTCTGCTCACATTATTAAACCACAAGAAGCTAACAACCCACAGAGATAACAGCTTCCTCTTTGTGGACTATAAATGTATAACAAGATGTTTTGCAAAGAGGATACGTCGAAGCAATAGACTTATAGGACTGCAATATAATTTTTACCATTCTAGCTTTCCTACCTCCTTTCCAATGCTACAATTACATGGTTTTAAATAAGATTTGCTCTCTTTTTTGAACACCTAAGGGCATCTATGCACCTTAAAGACCACATGATATTAAGCTTAGCACTGTGTTGCTCACATCCTCCTCTCCCCTTTATGTTTCCCTCCAATATTCCACACTGGGGTGTAGAGGGTGTTAGGGGAGGGGTAGTACCTCTGATGGGGGACATATTATAATCATTCTGGGGTAGTTTGTCCACTTTTGGTCCCACCCTGCACTCAACTCTTACCAACTCCTAGAAGCTGTCAGCATGTGACAGTGGCCACACCCCAAGAAATGGCTTCCACTGGTTGGCGAAACCAGTTGAGGGTCTCAAACCTTTGGGGATTTAGGGATTTCCCCTGCATGCAAAGACAGGCTCTGGCAGATTGAGCGGAGAAAACCAATAGTGGGTCCAACGGTCAAGAAGGAACATGCTGTAGAGGGAAATGAGGGGCAGAGGGGGGGAGCATCAACCCGGGAAGGTAGCCCATTTAGGAGAAAGAAAACTCTGATCCGAAACCACTGTTGCCTTATGGCTATACACTTTTGTGATAAAAGCTTTGGGAGTAAACCCTGAGGAAAAATCTGTACCTGCTGCCGTGCAGGACATCTTCAGGAGAAGAAAAAAGGCTAAGGGGGCTTCCGGTTCAGCGCCAGCACCGTCCAGCAAGGTTTGCCTCAAGCTCCGAGGCAACCCGACTTCGCGAGGGGGGGGGAGAGCAGCGAGAGCGACGCTGCACCCTAAAGAACCCCGGGTCGAGCGTCCCGGGGACGAAACTGCTCAGCAGAGCCCCAATCCGGACTCCCCAACTCTCCGGTAAGCTCTAATAAGAGCCCCAGAGCGAGAAGGGTTGTAGTCGCAGGGGCCATTTTGAGCGACAGCATTACCCAAGCGGAGTGAAGCTCCGAGCCGGAGGCGGAGAGCGCCGGATACTTCCAAGGAATAAGCTGAAAAAAGATTGTGAGTAAATGATTTAAAAGCATCTTATTGGATTATAATTTGGAAATGGGAGAGAGAGAGAAAACGGAAGCCACCTCCTCCCACTGGTAGTCTTAAGAAGCAGTTAATAAAAGTACCCGAAGCCAAGATCAGAAGTTTTTTTTTTTAATACAAAGATAGCTCCAAGGGCTTAAAAAGATTCTCCCCTGGAAGCAGGGTAAAAGGTGAGAAGGATATTGGTGATTAAAATTCCCTGCAAAGAGAGGAATCAGAATTGAGAAAAGCCTATTTCTTCCCTGGAGCCGGCACCCCTGACAGACCAGCGAGTTTATTAGGACATTATAAAGGAAAAGAAGGAAAAGAGTATTTGACTTTCTGAAATTCTGATGTTAAATATTTGCAGAGTTTAATGTAACAGGACTTTGAGAAGAAACATTGCAGCCAGTTTTGGGAAAATGCAGTTGGGGAAATAAATAGCGATCATTTCCCGTCCCCCAAGACAGGTTTTGACCTTGAAAGGACTGGAAAATGTCAACAAAAGTGTATCCACCTGGGTTCCAGCAAAATGTTTTGAGAAGCCTGTGGGTACTGAAGATTGGAATGTACCATGATGGAATACGATTGCAAGAAATAAAGCAGCAATTACAGATGGAGGACACTAATAATGAAATACTTGATGAAGGCAGTACAGAAATTGAATCGAAAGACAGTGACAGTGATACTGTAATTCAAAATGAAGCCTACCACGAAGGAAAAGAGGAAAACGTACAACAAGAAGGCCTGAGGAATATCCCTCTAATGTGGAGGGGAAGACAGGAGTTTGCAGAAATTCAGAACACCCACAAGGAAAAGGATGTTCAAAGATGTGGAAAAATCCGGGGGGGGGGCATAATGATAGTTGGGAGGTAAAGCATTGGAGAAAGGGGGTGGGATGAAGGGAGAATAGACATTTGATTATTAGGACTGATTAAAAGGATTGAAAACTGGACTGACGATTATGGAACTTGCTGGAATGGAAGGGGTTAGCTGGCAATAGGGGAAGAGAAGGTATATTAGAGGATAGCAATATAGTGAATTAAAATTGGGAATGAAAAAATGTTTTTAAAGTTATGGAGGTTTTTGGAGGGGAATTAGGCAAGGGGAAAAATAGATTTTGAATAGATTGAATTAAGATATGTTATGAAAATGGTAATATTAAATTTAGAACGTTGTAAGAAGTTATAAGAAAAAGGATTAGTATATTTAAAATAAGGTTAGAAAAATTGGCAAAAAGAATGGGGATAATGATAAGAAAATTGCTTAAGGAGATTTAAAATGAAGACCGGGGAAGGGGGGAGGTAGGGGAAGCCCTCAAAATAATGTTTATGATAATGAATCGATTTGTTTTTTGTTTTGTTTTTTATTTTTATTTTTCTGTTTTCCTTTTTTCTTTTGTATTGCTCTGCTTTCCTTTGGACCACATCAGTGAGGCCGAGAGGGAAATCTTGTTATCTGGGCAGCCCAGGACCTCCATACATACTGCCCAAACACAGCTTCAACACAGTGGGTTGGATCCAGACTTGGGAGTAAATCAATGGCTAACTTAAGTCCTATTTATTTCATTGGTTCTACTCTCACCATGGCTGTCTGGATCTATTCTATTGCATTGTTCAAAAAACCAGTTTAGAACACGCATTGCAAGTATGCTTCAGGTTACAGACGCTTCAGGTTACAGACTCAGCTAACCCAGAAATAGTACTTCAGTTTAAGAACTTTGCTTCAGGATGAGAACAGAAATCGTGCAGTGGCAGCAGCGGGAGACCCCATTAGCTAAACTGGTTAAGAACAGTTTAAGGTTAAGAACAGACCTCCAGAACAAATTAAGTTCTTAACCCGAGATACCACTGTAATATAGATTTTTTTATAAAAGTGACCTCAGGCTGCAAAAATGTAATGGAAAACGTATCTAGAGAAGAGTATTTGTTTGTTTGATTCAGGAGATAGTATCTCAAAAGAAATAAAGCACATGTAACTTCTACATGTCTACTAGATAGGCTTGCCTGAACAAAAATGTACAGCTGTGTGTCATCAGCATACTGATGGCACCCGATTGCAAAACTCCTAATGACTGCTCCCAGTGGCTTCATGCAGACACTAAATAGCATTGGGGATGGAATAGTGGCCTGCCGCGCTCCAGTGAACCAAGAAGCACCTCCCAATGCTTCTCTCTGGAAACGGTCATGTAGGTGGGTCTGAAACCACTGTAACACAATGACTCCAGCTCCCATTTCATGGATCTGGTCCAGGTAGATACCATGGTGAATGGCATCAAAAGTCTCAAAGAGACTTGAGAAGCAGGAGCAAGGTTGCGCTCCCCTTGTTCCATTCTCTGCATAGACCATCTATCAGGGAGACAATGCACTATTACATTCCATTAAGAGTTTCAACCCTGATTAAAATTATGGTATAGCATTTAGCTAATACTTGCTGTTTGCAATAAACTTAGGGATCACAGTTTCCTCAACACGAGATTAATGTAAATTAGTAAATAATCAAGACTATGATTTAAAACTGAATTTCGATATACCTATTTATCTATTATTCCCCATAAAATAAGTATGAATGCTACTTTGAACACCAGACTCAATAATCTCCACTCCAAGAGGCAAATAAAGAAAATATCCTGAATTTTCAGTGCCTTTGCCCAGAGAAGCGGGAGCTCTATACACAAAATTAATGAAATGTATGAAAATGTATTAGAATACATAGCAGCTTAGTAAATATGAAAGTATTTATATTCTCATATTTAAACTCCCAATAGGCCAACTGCATATTTGTCAGTATCTTGTTAAATAACTAGCATGGTCAGCTATGGCGCTCACTGGCAAACTCCCCATCCACTAGGCAACCTAAGCTACACCAACCACATGGTGACTACTGAAGTGAAAATGCTGCTCTGTTCCACCTATGAAGAATGATTTACAAACACCATGATTTGATATGCATGCAGTATTTGACATTCTTCCAGGAAGCTTATACTACTTATATTTCCAACTTTGCTTGACAGGAGGGTGGTACCCCATCCATTTTAAAGATTCAGGGGTCCCCCACTTAATGCTATATACAGTAATAGTTAAGAGTTCAGTCTATAGATTTTAATGTGCGACTTCAGGTTGTATACACAAGATTTTATCATGCAAAAGATTTCCCAGCTCTGATACAGCTAGAGGCACTGCACATGTTGATGTGTCTGTCACTCTCTTCACCACACTGCGCCAGTCCTGTGTCCATGGGGCCCAAACTGCAAGAGAGTCTCCATACTGCAGCCTATTTCGGTGTGTAAATCACCTTTACGGCACCCTTGCATGCCCTTCTCTTCAATCATTCAAGCTTAAGGACAGCCAACAATTAATAGTCAGCCTTAGCACTTTAAAAACACAACTTCAAATAATGAAGAAGTAGACATTTAATGCAGGCAGGAAAATATGCAAGGCAATGAACTGACAAAAGGTGACCGATAATACTCTGTGACCTGATCACATATGCTTTAAGAAACAAAACTACAAATTTGAATCCACCTGCTGATCATTTAATTCACCAGTTTGGCTGTCAGCATTTTTCTATATTTAGTATGCAACATTCTACAGTTTGCCATTACATACCAAGTAATACCCCTCCCCAACACACACACACTTACTTGATCTGTCCCACAGTGCAGTGGGTTCAGAGAAGCGAGAAGACTCATTTTCCAGAGCCACTTTCAGTTCACTTGGAGAACCTTTGGAGTGTCTGTGAAAAAGTCTGTTGGCAAACCCTTCCAGTCTCTGCAAAGCATTAGCAGTCCCCACGCTCGAGCTGCTCTGTAACTCTTTCTGGGTTGCCATCTATGTACATTTAAGGTACGTTAGAGGCAAGAAACAACTCTCAACTTAAGAACTTAGCACAGAAGCCGAGGACTAAGTATGTGTCAGACTTCCTGTATGCAGTATGCTAAAGCCACAACTGCTGTTCTGCTTCCTGTTAATATAAAACCAAGCTTCAAGAGCTATTCTCAGCAAAAGGCTCTTGATATCAGCTCAGGGTGGTGACTAGAGGGGGGGGAACCCTGTACTGCTTGCATTTTAACTCTCCACTTGTGGGGGGGGGCACCTCAGGGAGATGAGAACAAGCATGTGTTTTGTTATATTGAAAAGATAACAGAAGCCAGGATCCAGAAAGCATAACTTGCTTTTAGTTTATTAAAAGTGTTAGATATTATAGTTTACAACTGCAGATTAAGAGAAAATTTCAAAACATTTCCTGTTTAGAAAACTTGAACAGTCGTTCAATTCCTATAATGTGCAAGTCACATCCATGCTAAAAAAAGAAAATGCATTTACATGCTGCAGGGCATGTACACACTGTAAATATGTGGTCAGGATCCAAAAACCTTGGCAGGAAGCCTCTTCCCAACTTTTAAGGAACTAATTAAATAGCTGCACTTGCCGCTGAGCTATGCTGTGCTGTGTTACAGGGGTCACCTAAGGTCCTACTCAGTGGCTACGTTCATCCAGGGGCTTTGCAAGTACAAGCAAAATAATTGAAAAGAACCTAATAGTGAGAGCCCCCCCCCCCAAAAAAAAGACATTTGATTACTTTTGGTTTCATACACCGAGGCAAATAAGTATGTCTCCTAAGCCACAGATGTAAAATTTCCACACACACAAAATCATTTGTGTTTGTGTGTGGATCAAAACAATAATTTCAAAAAGAGCATCAGAAAAACATTGTGAAGAGGAAAACCAACAACCCTATAAAAAAATTAGTTAGCAACTTTTACTCGTTTGAAGGAAAACAATTGACATCGGAGATCCCCCTGGAAAAAGTACATTAGACGGAAGCTGTGCACCCGCCCAGATTCAACCCCGCAAGGGCCTGGCTGTTGTCTTTCCCTTAAGAAGACGAAAAGGTCTTTACTGGAATAACCATGGAGGGTCAAGATATTCCACTCAGTTTCTGGGCTTATGGTTGAAGAACATCCAGTATTCTTACCTAGTGGTTCTGGTAAGACTCACGAGGTGTGGAAACCAGGGTTAGTGGGGGCCTATTGGTGCTATTACAGTGGTACCTCTGGTTATGAACGGGATCTGTTCTGGAGGCCCAGCCATATGCCGAAAATTTCATAACTGGAGGACCGCTTCTGCGCACGCCGCCACAGAGCATTTCTACACACGCACAAAGCGTGCAGAGCGCTTCTGCGCATGCGGCAAACTCACTTCCAGGTCTGCTGCGTTCACAACCTGAAGGTAACGTAACTTGAGGGTCCACCTGTGCCTGATTACCTCCCATCTTCCTTATCAATGCTGAGATAAGAGGGGGAGGCAAAAATGCATAGAGACTGCCTCTTAGGCAAGCAGACCTTAGGACATACACTATATGTTTCCCTTCCCTGACACCTTGCTGTGACCATTCTTAACTTTTTTGTTTTCTGGGGATGCAGACAGATTTAAGAATATGGTTCCTCTCTTGTGAAAACCTGTGGAGTTGACAAATCATTCAAAGTGTGGTGACTTAGCCAGTCCCTGAAATGTTCCACGTCCCCTTGCCTCTCTCCCCACACTTCTGTGGATTGCACCTTCCTTCACCACACACAACTGGGTGCAGGCCTCCCCTCTCCCTCCCACCTGCGCACAAGAGGTTTTTGCCTGTTTGCTCACACTCACCCCAACCCATTACAAGGTACTGGCCTAATTATTGCCCATTGCCTTTATTCTTCTCCATTGCCTATCTCAGAAAGACCAGAACAGATGGGAGAAGGCAATGTAGCTAACAGCAAAAGCCACCCCATCTTGAAAAAATATTACTTGCTGTTCATTTTTATTATCTCATTAATCATGAAAGCCTTTCCTAAAGGACAATACAACAACAACCCTACCACAAATTTCTGAACTTCTACAGTATTGTTAAAGAGTCATTTACAATATTGCCTTGGGCATGAAAATATCCCTTCACATGATTGCTGCTTGTGACACTACAAGCTTGCATAAAACGAAAGAAGAGAAAAGCATGTATTTACACTGAAATCTATTTGAGTTGCTGTTAGGTTCCTCTCCTAGTAACCGATAAAAGATGTTGTAAAGGTAATATTAATATTAATTTCGGTATAATTTTAAGAAGAGATTTGTAGAAAGAGAGATTTTAAGTTCACAAAATGAATTTTAATAACATAAATCTTAATTTTAGAACCTAGACATGCTGCTAGAAAAGTTTCAACATATCACAGGTGGCGTTCAATTGCATTCTTTTTATTTTTAAAAAACAGAGAAAGTCCACATTAGAAAAAGGATGATTGTGTTGTGACATATATGCACACCGTTTATCAGTACCAACATATTTAAGCATCTCCCAACATAAAACTCACAGTTACTTTCAAAAACTTAAGCAAGAGCCTAATACATGTAAGATAATCTTTTCTGAAAAGGATCACCAGTGTTCAGGGAAGATAGATTTTCAGGGAAGGGATTCAGACATGGATTGAAAGGGTTATGACCGTTAATTTTACACTGCAAGAGCAACTCTCAGGAATTTTTCTCTCACCATTTTTTAGCTTGACCTGTATAGGGAGTGAAATATACTCTGCAGCTACGCACATTGACCTGAGAGTAAATCCCATTGAATTCAATGGTACTTACTTATGGAGAAAAATATATTGGACTGCCCTGTAACGTGAAATTCTCCTTTAATAATGTAGCCTAGTATGTATACATACCCAATTAGCTAATATGCTAATTGTAATGAGGACTGCCAGAGTCAGGGCCGTCTTAAGCACCTCTGGCGCCGTGGTGCGACAGATCCCTCTGGGGTCCCCCCGCCCCGTTTCCCAGCGCGACGAGTGGGCAGGCAGGCAGAGTGTGGCTGCCGAGGGCGCTGCTGCCCGACGGGTGGGTGGATTCAGCGCGCAGCGCTACTGGGCGGAAAAGCGGTCGGCGGGCCGGTGCCCTGCGCTACCCAGCCTGGCCGTAGGGCCGGCCCTGGCCAGAGTCATCCATCAAGCTAAATGAACAAACCTGACTATACCTAGAATCCAAAGAACTGCTCAACTAGTTACATGTGCCCAGAGGGATTTGAATTCATGTTCTGGAAATACCAGCGCCAGCCCCCACCCCCACTCATGCCAAACACCTTTACAACTGAGGGGTCTCTCAAATCAGTTTGTGAAATAGCATAGGGAGGCTTAAAGGCAGAAAAGGGGGGAGGGAATCTCACCAAACGTGTCCAAGTCCCTAGGGTGCTTAAAGTAGATATTTGCTGTATAATGAATATAGCCGTTGAAACAGAACAGTTGATATATGGGAGATACAGTATAGATATATATAATCAGTCTAGAACAAACAGATATCCTACATCTTGCCAGCAGAGCTTTTTAAAGCATCTCAGAAAGTCTCTCTTCAGCATGAGAGCAATGTAAAGATGAGGCAGCAGCATTTCTATAAATAACATCGCCAAGAGGAAGTTGTTGCTATGGCAGCGCTCGCCACATTTCTATTTTAATTCAAAAGCTATCTACTGGCATCTACTGTCCGAAAGTTAAAAATGCAGCCACAAGTGATATAACGTAAACACATTTATGCCAGAGGAGACAAATGCTGCCCCAAGACATTGTGTCTAGGCATGAATCCAGAAAGTGTTGCACTTCCTTTCATGCAAAGGGGAGGAAAGGCCATCCCAGATTTGGCGGGGGGGGGGGGATTCCTGCTGCAGCTTCCTAGGTTATATGTGCTAGCTCCTGTCCCCAAACTTGCAAACAGAAGCTCTTATTTTTAAGTAAGAACAAGATCCTTATTCTAGCAAGAAGCAATATAGGCTCTAACAGACACAGGCCTTGGCACCAGGGTAACACATTCACAACTCAAAGGAATCAATGAAGATGACCCAACAAGTTTCACCCACAAAGCTTTTAAAGACCAGGTGCGGTGTACTCACTTGCCTTGCATGAATGCTGGGATTGCAAATGCACCATCTATTGCATGGGTGGGTCTCCTCCCATCCACAAAGTCAGTGACTGATTCTAGGCAACTAGACTGCACCCCTCCGACTCCTGTTCATTCGCTGCCACCTCCTGTTCCACTTCCTCCCTCGGGTGCTCAAAGCCCTCTTTGGCTTCCACCAAGGCCCTGTCCTCTGCAGAAAGGTGGGGGGGGGGGGAAGGAGAGCAAGCATCCTGCTCCTTCTTCTAAAGCAGCTGGAGTTAGGGCAGAAATGAGATGTCTCTACTCCTCCAGCCAACATGCAGCTTCCTCTCATTTCTTTCCACTCCTGTATCAAAGCAAGGACTCCAGGACCCAGCCGGAACTTCATGCCTCTTCCCCAAAGCCCATGCCTCGCTTACCCAGCTTTGGGAAGGCAGCATGAGGTCTGGGGGAGAGCGTCAGATTTTGGCCTTGCTCTGCACCCTGTTGTGTGAATGGAACACTGCTGGATACAACTGCAGACACCTGAACTAAAGTTTATTTTAAAACAATTTTTTAAACGGCCATAACTTCTCAAAAGGCACGTGGGGAATGTTTACTGTTACACAAATTTTAGCAAGTGCAAAAGCACCCTAAATTTACTTTGTGTGTTTACAACAGAGGGTCATAGAGATACTTCAGGTTCTCACTGTTTCACACATTGGAAAACTATGGTTTATAGCCATGAAAATGGTGTGCTGAGTCATGGACTTTCACACACTTCCCCTTTTATCTTTTGTGGATGCAGCTTTCCACTAGGTCTGTACTGGAACTATGGCTAATCACTTTTCATTAAAAAGCCACCGTATAAAGCCAAGATTTAAAGCTGATTCACAGACCATGCCTTATATCAAAGCCATTACCTCAAGTTCCTATGGCTAGCTGCTGTTTCCTAGCTTGTTTCATCACTTACCCAAAGAAAGGAGTGAAGTGGCTGTATGAAGGTGCTGAAGGCACCTGAAAATACTGATTTGATCAGGTGGACATAATCATGGTTCTAAACCTGGCTTGTTCTCAAGCCATGGTCTCCCAACTCTAGAAATATGGCTAGCTTAAAATCAAAAGTGGAAGCTTTCCCCCTCCCTCCTGTAGACAGCTCATTTGAATAGCTCCTTCCTTCCCATATGTTAATTTGTCCGGAGCTTTAACTATAGTTCATGTGCACTAGAATTAATCCTGGTTAACACTAACAAGAGTTCGCAATGATTGCTATCTAGTTTCAGATCTTGGTATGAAATCCAAGCTTTGTACAAACTCTGGTTAGTACTAACCATGGTTAAGAGCAGGAGTAAGAAGGATATATATATATATATATATATATAGACTGACCCTGTTTTTCCACATGAATGGTCACAAAAACCGCTGGACCAATGACTCCTCAGCTTTGGCCACAACCTCACTTGCCACTATGAGAGTGACACCATTCCCTTTCCGTGGTCAGATGCCATACCTGTGTCGAAAAAACACAGCCACCACTCAGATACCTGGGGGAGCTGGGAATTATTCCAAAAAATCTGCATCTCCGGGGGCAGATGCAACTGACCACGCCCCCACCCAAACTCCACCGCAAACCTCACCAGGACGCCATTTCCAACCGTCAGTCACCACCACAGGCCTCAGAACAGAGGGCTCCCCCCTCCCCCACCACGGGAAACACACCACCCCGACGCCGTCACCAAAAACCCCACGACCCGACTGTTGACATACGGTCACTCAAAGGGAACTGGGGAATGGGGGGAGGAGAGGACATGATTCATCAAACCACCGGACACGGTGGTGGTGGGGAACGGGAATGACCCAGGGGGAGAGGTAACGGAATACTTCATACCTCAACACATGGGGAGGAGAATCACAAGGAGGACCTGCGGACCTGGGAGAGGAGGGGACAGGAGACCTCATCCATTGGACACCCCTGGGGGAAAAGATATAGATCACCCACACCAACCGAATGGAGGTGGGGAATATCTGGGTGGGGACCAGGGTCCAAATACCTCATTGGTTCAGGACAGGATGACCCCAATCACAGGGATGACCTGGGGGTGGGGGGAAGAGGGGACGGGATAACTAATGGATCAGAACAGGGTGGGGGGCATAGCTGCCAAGTTCTCCCTTTTTTAAAGGGAAATTCCCTTGTGCTGAATAGGCTTCCTCGCGAGAAAAGGGAAAACTTGGCAGCTATGGTGGGGGGACTCACAAGGATACCCCTGTTTAAACATAATACCTATAAAACTGGGGGGCTCTGAGGCTCAGGGGGATCTGAAGGGGGGCTATTATCCTCCATTTGACAGACTAACACACAGCAACGCGTGCCAGGCCCAGCTAGTAATTTACATAAAAGAGTGGTATAGGAAAGAATGCACAATCCTGCAGTCTGATCTGGCTCCGTTAGCCATGGTTAAAATGATAGGAATATTACAGCTTCACTGGCCTTTATAGTTTCCACAGTCCCCCCAGCCGAACAGTCTTTGGCTTATGATGTACACAGTGTCCAGCCACAGTGAAATGGACAAGCCCTAAAACTGACACCATCCACAGCTACAGCTACAGTGCAAGGCAAGTCACTACCTTGGAATAAGTAAGTAACGTTTATGGTTCCAACGTTTAATCCAGTAAAATCAGTCACCTAAGGCTTTCGTCATAAATTAAAATGTGCTCTGGAAGTCTCTGATGCTATTCTCTGCACCTTACTAGATGAAAGAGAAATTGGAAATAGCCGCTACTTCTATTCTGTATCCAAAGCTAGAACACTATTTGCGTTTCGTGGCAAAACTACAATAGGTGTTCGTCTAACAATTAGTATCAAAGGAAACGAAAGCAGACAGTGCGTATGTAAAATCAGTCTGGATCTTCCACAGTACTGACAGATCCTGAAGTTGTTTAACTCTTAACCCATTCTGATGAACGATTATAATTAGGAGTGTTCTGATTTCTCAAACTGAGTGACTTAGATTTTTTATTTTTGCTTTTTAGAAAACTTCATAGGGACTAGCCCTTTCCTTCAAGAACCTCAGAGTCCAACTTTTGCTTTGTTTATTTGAGATGACCTTAGGGTCATGAGCAACATAGTGGTTTCGATCGATATTACCTGCAGCACACTTAAGAAAACCATTATTCCTGCATATTGGAGAGTTATGAGCAAAAAAAACCCCAAAACCCCTACGGAAACAACTGAGTATCACATTATGGTTACTCACTAGACATCTAGCACCCTAGCATTATGGTTACTCACTAGACATCTAGCATGTTGTCAATCAGAAGATGATCTGAGGGGGAAAAAGATGCAGCTAGACAAAATATATTTTATTAGCCTAGAAGCTCTTCAAAACAGTTGCAAGCATAAAAACGTAAGATGCTTTTTTTAGGCTAGAGTGCCCAGATATTTTTAAAAAATAAACAAACCATAAGCAATGTTTGATTTAGACAGATTTCTAAGATTGTTTGAATAATATTCAACTCTGATGCCATGAGATGGAAATATAATACTTCTTATGTTCATTAAGTGTTTTCCTTTATATTGGGCTTCAGAAATTTCTCTTCTTTTGCAGCTAGTTACAATTGGATTGCACCTGGAACTTTAGACTGTACTATGGCCATGTATGCTTCCACTATTTTCATCTGGAGAGATACAATTTTACAACAATGTTCAATAAATCAAAAGAGGGAAAGTGGCTGACTTATAAAAGAGAAAGATCAATTGAAGTTAAAATCATATCAACAGGTAAAACAACACTGTGCGAGTTGGCTACATTATTGCCAAATTCAGAGCTTATTCCACAGGCTTATTCCACAGGGGTGGAGGAGGGTATAACGCCACTTGAGGGCGCTGTTTGACTTGGTGAAAAACCAGGTCTATACCTGCCCAGGTGTGTGATTTGAGGGATTTTTGTCCCCAACAGCGCTCGGGGAGTGGCCTGGATCGTTGTGTCAAAATTTCAGGACGATCGTTCAAGCGGTTACGGAGAAAAGTGGGACACGTAGTTTCACGATTTTTACATATATAAAGGGTATTGGATTGAATTTCTATGTTATTTCATGTTCTGCATGTTTTTGTTTATGCTATTATTCTTTATCTTTTTTCTGTATTTCCCCCCTGTTTATCTGATTGCATTTTGTAATATTTTTAAATATACAAATAAAGAGATATTTAAAAACAAACAATTTTACACCCTGACAAGACAGCTATCATTCATACCCACCCGTCTAGAAACTGTAAGGAAGGACTAGCAAAAGGTACTTTTTGTATTGCCCTTGAAGGATGCATCATGACAGTTATAACATACAGTACATCAGTTAGAACCCCTAAAGCCCCCAATAACAATAACTTGAGCTCAATGTTAACCGGAAGGCCATCTCTTAATCGTATTAAGATCCAAGAGCAATTATTCCAACTATGTAGCAAGTTTTCAAGTTGAGGGCATGGAGATGCCCTCAGATGTTGCTTAAATACCACAAATTTCTCACACACCCATGAGGTTCACCAGGCTCAAGCTGAGCATCTTCTATTTTTTTTTTAAAAAAAAAAATAGCTGAGCATCTTCTAGAACAGGATTGAATGTACGGTTATATTTAATAAAATGTGAAGCAGTGCAATGGAAAATTATAAATAGAACAAAAATAATTAATTTAACAGTTTAAGTAAACAATCAATGATGAGATAGATAAATAAAAATTATTTAAAACTAGTTGGCAACCCTGGTAAAAATGTAGACAGTTTTCACAGCTGTACCTAATATGTTTGCAATTATTTTGACTGTATTAAACCTCTCAGATCTTCCTATTCAAGTTTCAAATACAGATGTGATACAAATCACTTAGACTTTTTAAGATGGGTGCATATCATAGCACAGAACTCACCCAAGTACAGTAGATTTGTACTCCAGACCAATGGATAATTTATGACCTTTTTCAAACTACTCTAACTTGAAATTCAGAAAGAAAAGCTACTCAACAAGATAAGCCAATAATTTAGAGAGCACTTCCCACTGTTTCCAGAGTCTATATAATTTAAAAATAGACACTATCATTAGAAAATGGCAATCACATACAGGCAGTTCTATCTATATTGAAAATCAGTAAGCAGTAAAGACAAATAAGAAGTGAACTGGCATACTGTGCAGGCTTTTACAAAGCTACTTTGCCTGATCAGACAACTAGGAAACTATTTTTCTATAAACAGAAAGGAAGCTCCTTCTTTTTTCTTTCAGGTTGTCAGTGTTCAAAACGCCCAACTCAGGTATCTGAACAATTTTTTTTGTCTTACCTGAAAAGTTGATACTGATGTACAAAACAGCATCTTAGAACAAAGGGTGTAAGTCGCTGGGTACAATATGGCTGACCACTGCACTACATTAACTGGTAGCCATGTTCATGCAGAACTGAGTGGGTGTGGCCATACCACACTCTTACATGCACACAGACCCATGGTGTGCATGTAACTAGCTGAGGATAGAAGAATATCACTACTCTACCAATCATTAAATGATCAACCTGATGACCAGGGTGGGGTGTAATTTTCACTTCCATCAGGAAGGGCTAGCCATTCCTTCAGAAATCATTAGCACATGCTTCTTACAAGAGCAAGTCACAGCCAGTTCTAACTACAGTATAAGACGATTGTTCCTATAGTCAAGTTCATCATATACTGAAATAGTATGGAGTAGGCAAAGCACAAGGACATAAACTGTAGAAGGAAGGCACAAGAACAAACCAAATAGCTAGCAAGGCAGACTCTCTAGATTTACTGAGGGACTTCTGAACAGTCAGTGGTGTGGGCAGAAAAAATTCTAGATGATTTTCCACCGCTTTATTTCTTCATTAATTTTTTTATATTTCATAAATTCATTAGTAACAAGGAAAGTATGCTTAGTGCAAATAAATAAATATTATTATAAACAGGGAAGCTTCGCAGTTTCCAAATTATTGACTTTGTTTGCTAAATAAAAATAAAATAAACATGCTAATTTAGATTGCTCTCAAGGGAATCAGACAATTTTCTGTTACAAACTGAAAATCTTCTACTGCAAATTGCCATAATTTGCATAAGAGATTTTTCCAATTCAGAATTTCCTGGAAAAACCACACCCCTGGTTTGGTAACTTGTCACTCTATTGGACACTAAAATGAAACAGAACTGCTTAGTACTTTAAAAATCCAGGTTGCTCTCCTGAGTTTTGTAACTCAAGGGCTACATGATTCCTATCTGCCTTAGACAGAGACCACAGGGAGGCCACGTATTAAAACCACATGAACTCAAATTCACCAATAATGCAGCAGGGCATATAACCTCAAGAGATTTGTTCTATTTTAAATTGTCTTTTTGAATCTACAAACCATCTATGATTTACAGAATTTGTTCAACATGCCAGAGTTTGAACATGATGGTATAATATTACTTCCAAAGTGAAAGGTACTTGGTTGCACCAGCACACACATGTGCAAATTATACATCTTTGGAGTAAAGTAAAGTAATCAATTACAGTAGTACCATCAGATATCCTAGTTGTTGCTTTCATTCTTTAGTATGCAATGATGAGGTTACTTCAGGACTCATAACAGCTGCAATTTTGTACATTTGCTATAAGGTATGTAGAAGACAACATAGTTTTCAACACATAATGTCTTGTGCTCAGACAGATTTAATTATTAGTGTGCAAGTTCATATACTATTTCTGATTTCTTAGTATGAATTTTGTGACTGACCATACTGTACATATATCCCAAGACAAATGTTTGTGCGTAGCTCCTTCCAGAGCCACAAGTTACTTTCTGCACCCCCTGGCTTTATGTTAGACTGAGGCTGCAATCAAATCTATGACCTGTGGCGAAACAGAAAGGTTTTGTTTTTTTTTAAAAAAAAACACAAAATCTTACACCCTAATCTTAAACACATTTGCTTAGAAGACCCGTCCATTTCAAGAAAAGCTCAACATAAATTTTGTGACTGGAAAAATGATAAAATGCTTTCATTATGCTGTGTTTTAATGTTTTAACTATGCTGAAAGCCGCCTCGAGTCTGAAAGGAATGTGATAACTGTGGAAATAAAATTCAAGCAGTCCTAACTAACAGCATTTGTGGTAAGGCAAAGGGTTACATGAGCAGGATGACCATCAAGAGATTTGGGTAGGTCAGTCTTTAAAATTCTCATGCAATCACATATTTCATGCAATTGCTTTTAGGACACACTTATTCCTATGATAGGGACCCAGGTGGCGCTGTGGGCTAAACCACTGAGCCTAGGGCTTGCTGATCAGAAGGTCGGCGGTTCGAATCCCTGTGACGGGGTGAGCTCCCGTTGCTTGGTCCCAGCTCCTGCCAACCTAGCAGTTCGAAAGCACATCAAAATGCAAGTAGATAAATAGGAACTGCTATACTGTAGTGGGAAGGTAAACAGCGTTTCCATGTGCTGCTCTGGTTTGCCAGAAGCGGCTTTGTCATGCTGGCCACATGACCTGGAAACTATACGCCAGCTCCCTCGAGATGCGGGATGAGTGCGCAACCCCAGAGTTGGTCACGACTGGACCTAATGGTCAGGGGTCCCTTTACCTTTACCTTTACTCCTATGATATTCACAACACAATCACCAGTAATTACAGGATACACACACATACACAGAATGGAAAGCAAGCAGATCTTTGTCAGAATTGAGAGGTCCCAGCGTAGCAGTCCACTGTGGCTCACTGGTAGGGTAACTTTCATTCCATGCATCCGGTGTTGAACTGCAGCTAAGAGTAATGCTTCAACAAAACACTAAAACTAAGCCTGAAAAACTTCCAGTAGGTTGCACACCAAGACATTTGCTACTGCAGCTTAGGAATTTGAATCTTATGGACAGTCCAAGGCCTGCACATGGTAACATTTAGGGATCAGCATGTTCCACAGAAGTGGAACAACAGAAGCACAAGCAATATCTCAATCTAAGACACCATTACAAAAGAACTCCAAAACAGCTTGGAATACATTCAGTGAATACGTTCCAAGCTCACCTGGTATCTGTGGATGCCATCCTTAGGCACTTGGTCCCTGTGTTTTTAGAAGGTTCATAGCTGTTCATTCCAACACAGAAATTCCCTGATCTAGCAGGATGCATGGGCATGGAACCTGGATTTGTCTAACTTCTGTATTGGGTACTATAGTTACTTCCTCTCATAATTATACACTCAACTTTTATGGCATTATTTTATAACCCAGCAATTTTCTGCATGGTGATCTGTATCTTTTTATTACTGAAATGAATAGGATACATGTTTAATCTAATGCTCTGATGAACTGAAGTTTTAGATCAGGCTTCCACAAACTCGGCCCTCCAGATGTTTTGAGACTACAATTCCCATCATCCCTGACCACTGGTCCTGCTTAGCTAGGGATCATGGGACTTGTAGGCCAAAAACAACTGAAGGGCCGAGTTTAAGGAAGCCTGTTTTAGATGCATTTCCCATTTCAAAAATCTGCTGTTGTGTACTGAATACAGTGCAAAGGTTTTCATGTTTTAGAATATTTGTTCTTGCTTACACTACACATGCTTTTTTGTTATTAGTATTCCAAGGGCAGCCTTGGAAATAAGTCCGCCAAAGTTACTATCAGACAGAAGTTATTGTTATTATTATTATTAAATTAAAGCCCCAGTTTTCCCCACAAAGGAGTTGCTCAGTGACTTCCACATGAAGAGTAAGCAGAAAAGCAACAATGACACAACCAATAAAAACACATATTAAACTAAACAGAGAAGCAAAACAAAAACACAAAAAGCAGCAGCAGCAATCAATGCATTAAGTAGCAACAGAATCAAGAGCATGTTTAAAAATAAAAGCTTTCTTAGTGCCAAGATAATATAAAGAGCAAGGGGGCAGAGTTCCACACTACCACAGATAAAGCAGTCTCTCTCATCTGTTACCATGCACCTAGCCTTAGCCAGCAACACCAAATGTAGGAGGGGTTCAACACCCAATCTTAAACTATAGGTACCAGTACATTTACATTTACATGATGTGGGTGGCGCTGTGGGTTAAACCACAGAGCCTAGGGCTTGCCAATCGGAAGGTCAGTGGTTCAAATCCCCGCAACGGGGTGAGCTCCCATTGCTCGGTCCCAGCTCCTGCCAACCTAGCAGTTCGAAAGCACGTCATTGCAAGTAGTTAAATAGGTACCGTTCTGACAGGAAGGTAAACGGCGTTTCTGTGCACTGCTCTGGTTTGCCAGACCCGGAAGCTGTACGCCGGCTCCCTCGGCGAGATGAGCGCCGCAACCCCAGAGTTGTCCGCGACTGGACCTAGTGATCAGGGGTCCCTTTACCTTTACATAAGGGAAGGTGATGCTAATTAATTTGGTACTAAGTTGTTTGGGGCTGTACAGTAAGAAGCACTAGCTCCTTTACTCACACATACTGTACCATGTTACTTATTTGTGGAACCATCAACAGCTGGAGCAAAAGCAATTTTCCATTTTAAAGCAGTTTCTCTGACTGGTCATCTGAAGGAGATTCTTACCACAGACAAGTGACTATTTACATGCTTATTAACATTTAAAAAACACTATTATTTTTGCAGAGTTGTATACAACGTTAGTCATACTCAGAGAAGACCCATTGAAATTTAATGGTCCTGACAAATTTAGGTCCATTAATTTCAATGGGTCAACTAAGAGTATAATTTACTTGACTACATGCCGCAGCATCTTAGGTTATAGCACCTTGAAAATATAAGCCAGAATTTTCTTTTACTATAGTTTTTAAGTTATGTAATTTTTTGTACAACTTCACAATTTGGTCCGTTGGAGATTCCAAAAAATCTTGGGTGTAAGAATCATGTACTGTACAAGCCTACTTTTAAGAAAATAGGAAACACAGAGGCCTGGTTCAGATATAATGATCTTGGTCTAATAAGCCATAGTATGTTAGATGAAGTTGTGTCTGCACATTCTCCCCTCCTCTCTCACACCACAATACAACACTTCCACGGTTTGCTAAGCCAGTTTCCCATTACATTCAGCTTGGAAAACTTAGTTTAATCTCTGCCTACTGACCATAACATGAAACAAAGATCTAGTAAAGCCTGGCTTGCAAGCAGATCAAACCACAGTTTTAGTGGTTCAGCTGTAACAGAAATAAACCACAGAAGACGCGCCAAAGCTGGGCATGGCAGCAGGGACAAAGCCAAAATGTGGGGCTAGATTTGTTCTTTAATAAAACATCATTTATTAGACCAAGATTATTTCCTCTCTGCCAGGTCATGCACTCACAGATCCTTGTCCCCAAATAAATTATAATCTAGATTTTGAGAGTAGGGAGAGTTCAGAGGAAGAAACAAGAGTAACAAGGGATGAAATGTGAGCAAGCACAGTTGAGGGATGGAGACGAATGGGTTAAGCAAGGACTTCCCTGAATTGGTGAGCTCTGGAGAATATTGAAAATATTTGTTCTGGAAAGAAATTCCAGGCACAGGAGGAAGCAATGGAAAAAATGCAGAGATGTTTAAGGGATTTGGGCTACTGGTAGTCGCAGTGTTGGAGGAAGAGATAGAATGTATCAGCAAATAAGGATAGAGAGATAGGTTAGAACAAGGCAGAAGGTGATATCCAATGTTATTCATACTCAGAGCAGATCCACTGAATTAAGCCAATTTATTTCAGCGAGTATGACTTAGCTGGATATCACCCAGTGGTTTTGAAGATAACTATGCTTAAGGCTATCTGTGAGGATATCTATAAAGCTGCTTTCCAGGCTCATTCTTAAAGAACAACAACAACAAAAATAAAATTTGCTTTAAGCATTTTCCAAATCATTAGAAGGGTAACAACTAGAATAAGTAAAGTGCAAGCTTTTCCAAATCTATGCAATATTCCAGTTGAGACATATAGTCCCTGGGTCTGTTTGTGTAGTTCAGGAACATGTGCAACTATTCCTGCCAGAGGTCCTTGTATACTGGGTGGGGAGGTTACAAAGGCAAGACAATGATTTCTTCCTTTGTGTATGGACTCTGGAGCAATCAGAAGACATTCACTAACCTAAACAGATGAAAATGGTCAAAAACAGGTAAACTTTCTGTCCCACAAAAAAGAGAAAGGGTTACTTGAAAATAGATTACTACTGAGACAATTCCAAAACAAACCATGAAGAGATCACCACTAGTTATGCCCTATTTGCACAAACTTTAGAGTTGTGCCAAAACATAGATCATGAATACACAACAGCTCTAGAGCTATCCCAGCAGCACTAGAAGAATGACAGAGCAGATAAGAACATAGGTTAGAGAGAAAGCATCTTCAGCTACCCACACTTTCTTAGTCCTTCTCTAGTGCCAACACTTTTATTAGGTCCCTTATCCCCTCCCCTCAAGGTCCATAGATCATAGAATTGGAAGGGAGCCTGAGGATCATCTACCCCAACCTTCTGCGATGCAGGAATATGTAGCTGCTCCATACAGGAATCAAACCTGCAACCTTGGCATTATCTGCACCTTGAGCTATCCAGGTGTCTGGCTACTTCCTTTGATGGCACAAGGAAATATAAATTCCCAATAGTGCAGGGTAGGCTTCCTGGAGTAGTAGGATACAATTATAGGATATAATTTTTATTTAATGTGAAAAGGTTTGTGACCCAAACTCCATGATATAACAAAAAATGTAAGCACCGTGCGCATCAAGAAAGCAATTCTAGAACAGGAAAGGTGTCTTTTGGAATAAGATCGAGTTCATTATCTCAAAATGATAACTCTATTTATTCCAATTCATCTATCAATTAAACACTGCAAAGGGTTGGACTAGATTACCCTCAGGATCCCTTCCAACTCTACAATTCAATTACTCTATGATTCTATCTCATTTTCTTTTCAGAAGCATCCAGCATTTTTAAACAACAGTCTTCTGGTATTGTAAAGACTAACGGAATTATTTTAACATAAACTTCTATGGACTACAGTCTACTTTATCAATTGCATGGTAAAGGTAAAGGTACGCCTGACCATTAGGTCCAGTCGTGACCGACTCTGGGGTTGCGGCGCTCATGTCGCGTTATTGGCTGAGGGAGCCGGCGTACAGCTTCCAGGTCATGTGGCCAGAATTACAGTCCAATTGCATGGAGTGGACTGTAATTCAGAAAAGCTTGTGCTATAAGTATTGTGTTACTTTCAAAACTACCATGTAACCAGCATTTGAAATTCACCAGGTGCCAGGCGCATTTTACACCTGACTATTGACCATTTGCGACCGAGAGAAGATGTCTGGGTGCCAGGATGGCCCCTGACGTCTCCATCACCTGGAGGTGCATGCCTTGGGTCTTGACTGTTTTCACACACTAGCAACACATCAGAATGAATTTCAAGAACCAAAAAGTTGTATTGAAAAATACAAATTTTGAGCTGTCTGGCCCAAAAATGACAACTAGGCATTGTGTTTTGGAAACTGTACTCTTAGTTTAAGGAGCCATTTGGTGTCTAGCTTATATATCGAAATTTCTAATAATGCTTTTTGATGCAACAGACTAATACTGCTACTTATCAGGACAGTATTTTAAAGGAAATGACATTTCTAATTCCAGTTAGGATCCCTCTTTTTTTAAAAAAAAGTATTCACTGAGTCGCAGAAAATTTTCCTTTAAATAGTGCTTGTAAATGTAGTTTCTGCTCTGACCCAACATCCTGGACCTCAAAGGCAACCCCCCCTTTAGAAGTGCTGAAGCAGGTTCCACCAATATCAACTGAACTTAATTGGAACTTTGTTCAGCTGCATAATGGCAATATTGCTTTAAGATGGTTTAGCAAAGAAAAACATGGAAATTATTTCTATATGTACAATATGTAATAGACATTACCTTGCACAACAAAGAACATGCATCCATATCCAGAACTAAAGTAAAAAGGATTGCATTCTTCTAATAATGCTATAAAGTTTGAAGAAATAAATAAATAATAACCACTACTAAAAATATTCCAAAGCCATACTGAATGCACCACGGGTGATAAAAGTTCAGGAACACACAGTAAGATACCATTATATGAAGTTTTACTACTAAGTGCTACAATCATATTGTTTCTGTTTACATTGACCACAATTGCAGTAAGGGCTCTCAAACACTTTATGTGCAGATATAAACTAGACTACAAATCAAGTCACTGTTCAATGTCTTTCGGATACTGTAGCATTGCCTTGATCTTTACAATCACATCTTTCAGTAGATGTTAATACAGTATGTAAAGGACATGGATTAAAAGTAACCACTGTCCTCCCCCGGTTCCACTGTCAGTTTACAGAACTTATTCAAAACTTGTAGCCTTTCTAACATGTTGTGTAAACTTATAACAAAAATTTGTAAGATTTGTTTCCTCAGACAGCTATTTTGACAAGGATGAGTAGTTCTATACGTAACAATGCAAACTGTAACAGTCACTGCATCAGCTAGCAGAAAAACCTCTAAGGCTTGCAAAGCATTCACAAGTCTTCATATTCTGAGAATCCCTCAACCCCTCTCGCTGCAGTGGTACTTCCTTTTGTTCTTAACCCTCTACAAATTCCCAATTCTAGAAAGGGTCTTTGGGGCAGCACAATATTGCTATCACTGACTTATTTTGCATTCCTGACAGTTGGTACAGATCTGACAAGTTAACAAATCTGACATGTGCATTTTTACTACAATCTGACACTGTTAATATGAAAGGGGTGTGTTGTGATGCATAACAAGTGAAATCCACGCTAGATTGGGCATGTGTTAGAAAATGTTCCGGAAATCACAGTCCTGCACACCACATGCATGGATAGAGTGAAGAGAGAATCCTCATAGGGACCAAGCGTATTTAAAAGGATGCCTAACTCCCTAAAGCAGAGGTCAGCAACCTTTTTCAGCCGTGGACCAGTCCACCGTCCCTCAGACCATGTGGTGGGCCGGACTATATTTTGAAAAAATAAATAAAAATGAATGAATTCCTATGCCCCACAAATAACCCCAGAGATGCATTTTAAGTGAAAGCGCGCATTCTACTCATGTAAAAACACCAGGCAGGCCCCACAAATAACCCATAGATGCATTTTAAATAAAAAGACATTCTACTCATGTAAAAACACACTGATTCCTGGACCTTCCGCGGGCCGGATTGAGAAGGCGATTGGGCCGCATCCGGCCACGGGCCTTAGGTTGCCTACCCCTGCCCTATAGAGTACACATGCAACAGCCAAGAGCTGTCCCAAACATACTACAGTGCTGCAGGTCATTCACTTGAAGGCAAAGTGAATGTCACCCACCCCCAGCACACAGAATACCCTCAGCAGAAGCAGAACTGTGCCCAGAGGGTTGAGCAAGAGTATGCCGCTTGATTCACAAATGCAGGGATAGCCAAGATGGTACCCACCAAAGGTTTTTGGACTACAGTTCCCATCAGCCTCAACCAGCATGATCAATTGCCAGGGAAGTCATAGTCCAACAAAATGACACCACTTTGGCTACCCCTGCTGTCAAAGTAAAACTAAGGGCCTGTGGCACCACAGTTCACCAGGACCATCACCGATGCCACACGAAGAGGCAGCATGGCAGGGAAGGAAGGTTAGACTAAAGCACCAAAGGGAGTCTCTCCTCCTAGGAAACAGGTTTGAAGCCAGATGCTTTTTCAAATCTCAGGCATGCACTGATTCAGCATATCAGAAACCACCAATCAACAAGAAAACTTTTCCTATGCTTACTCTCAGTTTACACTGCATCAACGTGACAGCCCATTCTGAACACAGGCATTACAGTGTGGCATTCTCAGACCAGTAGTACCCAACAAGCTACTTTTCCCCCACCCCACTTTTGCCACAGTGTTACAGCTGAACAAGCGTCTTCTGGAGATGTTACTAACTGGTGGAGGCAACTTAAACCCCACTGAAATCAAACACAATGAAGGCCTCAAGGTTAGGATGAAAGCTTCAGCACTGTACACACTTAACCAGAAGTTAGTTCAATTGAATTTAATGGTGCTTACTTCTGAGTAGGCATACACAGGATTCTACTTTCTAAGCATGCATCACTCTCTCTAGTTTTAATTATTTTTAAAATTGGTTTCAGCTTTTAATTATTCAACGGAAAGGATTTTATTTTATTTGACTAGATCAGGGTGGGCAACTGTGGCCCTGCAGGTGTTAGACAACAACTCTGAATATCCTTGGCCATTGGCCATGTTGACTGGGGCTGATGGGAGTTTCAGTTCAACATCTGGAGGGTCATAGGTTCCCCATCTCTAGACTAAGTAACATTTAGGGCTTTATTCTGAGGAACCGTATTTTATGAAACCAAAACAATCTTTATGCTGAAGCAAAAATACTTGTCTAACTACAAAAGGAGACAAATGCTAACGAATAAAAGTTGCCCATCTCAAAAATTGTTCAGGATCAAAAACACTCCAAATCATTTCTACTGCAGACAAGCAAATAGCAATAAACACTCAAAACCTCAAGAGTTCATATTAGTAATCAACCTCATAATCTTAAACACAGATACTCAAAAGCCTGATTGAATTCAATGGGACTTACTCCCAAGTAAGTGTGTTAGCAAGGCCTTAATCTCCAATGAGAAGTGCCAGCAATTGCTTAAATGCTTTGCTTGTGTTCTTTTATGCTGTGTTCTCAATCCCAAACAAAATGCAGCTTACCAAGATCCTGTACGACAAAATAATAATAATAATAATAATAATAATAATAATGTAGAAAGAGGTTTCACAACACATTAACATGCTGCAAGAGAAGACTGCTTCTCATAAGCAGGAGGAGCTCGGAATAAACTGTTTCCACAACATCAGAGAACAAAAACTATAAGAGGGAAAGGTGTTAGGGAGTTTTCTACAGCAGCCTTTATTCCCTGTTGTTGTTGTTTTTTGGGGGGGGGTAAGGAAGGAAGAGGCAGAGAGAAAAGCGGAGAAAACACACAAGTGCCCAAAAATTCAGTTTATATTCGAGCTTTGCCCCGGCCCCCACCCCTAGGTTGCCGAGAGAAAAGCTTTCCTTCCGACGACGAGGGCCAAGAGTTTTAGCAAGAGCTATTGGGGCGGGAGGACTAGACCCCACCCGCTCCCATTCATTGACCTCCTCCTCGCTCCGGGTTGGGACTAGGCCGGCCTAAGCAGAAGGATGCACCTAGGTGGGGATGCCAGGGACACGCAGCAGCAGCCTCCGGGTGGGGGGTGTCCACGGAGGGGCCTCTGCAGCTTTGCGAGGGGGGACAGGTTAACCCGCTTACTCCTAAGCCCCCGGAGCGGGACGTGGCTGCAGCAGTTCCTCCAGAACCCCCGCGCAAAAGGGGCACAGCGAGCGGGCCTGCCTGCCTGCCTGCCGCACCGGTTGCCGCCAGTGCCGCAGCCCGCCAGACTAGGCCGCAGGGCCTTGCTGCTGCCACGGCCCGTCCCGGTGCACCTTGGCGAGAGGAGGAGCAGCGGGGCGGTCGAGAGCCGGCCTCCCTCCCTTTCCCCCCCCCCGGGCCGGTCTTTGTCGCCCGCTTCCAACTCACCGCTCTCGATCTCGTTGCCCTTCTTGGCGGTGGCGGCGTTCCCCATGGCCGGGAGGCCGGCGGGCTGCTCCGTCCGTCCAGCGGGGGAAGGGAGGGAGAAGGGCGGGAATCCCGAGCAGCTTCTGTGGAGCCGGGCTGCGCGGCAAAGAGCGAAGGGAGGAGTGTTGGCTTCTTCGCCGCTTCTTTCTTCCCCCCTCAGCGCTCGGCCCTCAGCTTCTCTCCCCCCTCGCTCTGGTAGGGGGGGGCGGCTCCGGGCGGCCTCTAAGTCGGAGGCGGCGAGGGCTCCTCCGGGTCCTGCCTCCTTTCTTCCCGCTTGTCCGCCTGCCCTCCCCGACTCCACACACACATACACGGCGGAAATGACGGCCGCTGAAGCGCCTCCTCCTCCTCCTCAGCAGTTCCTCCTCACGCTCGCAAGAGCTCGGGCTTCGCCTGCCCGGCGGCCTGGCAAGGCTGTGCTCCTTGCGGAGGAGGAGGAGGAGGCCCCCTGCCGGCCTCGCCTTCCCCCTATTGGCGTACTCTTCCCCACAACGCACCTCCTTTTGCCCTCGAGTAAATAATTCACCCGGAGGAGGGGCCACCTTTTTTTTTTTGTTGCCTCGGCTCTTGCCTTCTTCACCCGCACTTGCAAGCGGCTGCAGCGGTAGTCCCAGTCCGCATTTATTTCAGGAGCGCATCTAAACCCGCCTTTCGCGCGCCGCTGCGACTCCTCCTCCTGAGTAGATAATCCCGTGGAAGTTTGTGGGAGTTTGGTTTATGGATCATAGAAACGCGCCTTGGCTTGGGATGCCTCATCCTGTGCTTGAGTCTTGTATCTTTACAGTACTGTTAATGTTGAAGCCAGTGAGAGATGGGATATGGGGCAAAAGGGAGGGGGGAGGTGTAATCCAGACAAGACACTTAGGCCTTTGGGACATGCTTCTGTTGGGCACGCAGGGTGCAGTTGTTTTTTGGACTGCTCTCAGGTTCCAACAAGTGCACCAACTGGTCTTTTTCTGAAGATGGATCTTGCTGCAGTTACAGGTTTCTTGTTTACCTTTCATATTTAGGTCATGGTATGTGCAGTATGTGGCCGAACGGTTCTGAAAAGTGCCCAGAAGCTTTTTAGTTGATGCAAAATGCAGCAGTCATGCCATGCCAATACTGTGCATTCTTCGCCAGTTTTGGATTTCTTCCTGGGCCTGGTTCAAAGTGTGATTGTTACCCCTTTTCCGGGCCTGGACAGTTTGGAAGTTGGAGGGCTACTACTACTTCCCATATGAAACTGCCCACACGCTTTGGTCTTCAGAGGAGGCCTTGCTATTTTCATCTGAGGGTGGAACAAACAAGATCTTCTTTCTTTTGGTGTACAGGCTATTTAACATCTTGTCACACAAAAATTAGCTAGGTCTTCCTTGTGGTGGCCCCCATTTGTGGAACTCCCTATGGGAATGCGTCTGGCTCCCTCGCTGACAGTGTTCAAACAATGGCTCTAGACATGCATATGTGCACAAGCATTTGTGGGAAGTTGGCAAATTGAATTGTTTTGAATTTCTTGATTAAATGTGATTTTTAAAATGATGTTTACATTGATATATGGATTTTATTATATGTTCCCTGTTTTAGCATGCTATGGGATGAGGAGTGGTTTATATAAATGTAAATAAAAAATAAAGTAGGCAATTAAACCTTTTTTGTTTAGATATGGTTTGCAATTATGAAAGTCACAATTTACATCTGTGGCTATGAGGGTTGCTACAGTTTTTAAATAATGATTAATGATCTTGTGCTCCGTCTATATATTGAGTTTTTCATGTTGTTTTATGATTGCTGGTTTTTGAGCTAGGGCCTGAAACGTGAAACACAGACACATGAATACTGTTATAATTATGATAATTATTTATTGCAGTAAAAAAAAAGTGGCTTTGAACACCTTCAGAGTACTTTTTTTAAATTGCTAAGTAACTACAGTATACCCTTTTGCTCTCTAGGAATCTGATACTGTATTAGAGATCAAGGTTTTATTCTTATGAGGAATTCTATTTTGGTTGTGTACATACCATAACTTTAAAGCACACTCTTTTCCTCAAAGAATTATGGGCACTGTAGTTTACCCCTCAGAGTTACTATTTCTAGCAACCCTTAACAAACTACAGTACCCAGAAACAAGTTCAATTAGACTGCTTTCCTAATCGCATTTACCAGAGAGAAAACTCCATTCAATCCAAAAGGACTGACTTCTGAGGAGATATGATTGGGATTGCACTGTTAGTGTATTTGTGATTGGCACCTCAAGTTACACATCGATTTTTTGAAATTAACAGTACAATTCTCTACCTAGAATTAAGTTGCACTGTGTAAGAGGCCCATGGGTACTGGACTGTAACATAAGTATGGTTTAGTAGCCTTGTAATTGCACTCACAGCTAGGTGACATTCATTGCAACTTTCTTCAGTATACAGCCTTTTCTACATCTTTCAAAAATAATTTTGATGCACACTGCTATACCATCACCTTTAAATTAATATTTGGGTGATTGCGAATTTTGTGAAATTATGGTATCGTTGGTGAAATTTGAGTTTTTGCTGATCTAAACCACTCAGAAGGAAATGTATGATAGGAGGCAGGCTTTTAAATATTTAATCTGATGTGTTTTTTATTACATTTCCCCAGTTCCACTATAAAATATTGTACCATGATCATTATGCAATGCCTGGCAACCTTTATTGTGTCTCAGGGTTGCTTTATTCCTCTTTCGCCCTCAAATTGAGAGAGGTTTTGCTTCTCGGGGTTGGGTGTTGCATTCCATTACAATTTCAGAAGTATGCTGTTTATCCATGAGTCGCCTGTCATCTATTCTAGAAGATGGTTGAAGACATATGTGTCATATTTGAAAATGCTCTTTCCTCTATTTTAAGAGCAAACTCATTCTCCGAGTGTAGATCCTTACAAAGCAAAAGCAGTATCCATGCCCAAGAGGGAGCAAACTCTGAGAAACTCCAAAAGTTGTAGAAGTACTATCTATCTATCTATCTATCTATCATCTATCTATCTACAGTGGTACCTCGGTTTATGAACACAATTGGTTCCGGAAGTCTGTTCATAAACTGAAGCGTTCATAAACTGAAGCGAACTTTCCCATTGAAAGTAATGGAAAGTGGATTAATCCGTTCCAGACGGTCCACGGAGTAACCGTTCATAAATTGAAGCGAACTTTTCCATTGAAAGTAATGGAAAGTGGATTAATCCGTTCCAGACGGGTCCGTGAAGTACTTAAACTGAAGCGTTCATAAACTGAAACATGGGTGTAATTGGTTTCGGAAGTCTGTTCATAAACTGAAGCGTTCATAAACTGAAGCGAACTTTCCCATTAAAAGTAATGGAAAGTGAATTAATCCGTTCCAGATGGGTCCGCGGCGTTCATAAACTGAAAATTCATAAACCGAGGTGTTCATAAACAGAGGTTCCACTGTACTGTATATATATATATATATGGGGGGAATTAGGGGAGGGGAGCAAAAAGCACAATGATAGCTAGCTGAGCATCCTCAGTGGTCATGAAATGCTCTCTGTCTCTTTCAGGGGGAAAAGCAATCGGGGGCATTTTTTAAGCAGAAAAAAATCCTTTCTGTTCCACCAGTATTTAGAAGGTGCTTTAATTACTAAAAGAAAATGAAAACTTGGGGCTTCATTATATGCATTTGCATGTAGCATAATTTGCTCCTAGGGGCTACTCTAATTAGATAGTTTACAGTTCACTTCTACTTAAGCCAAGCAGTGTAAAGTACATTAAAAAGTTCTTTTTAAAATTTGTGTTTAAGGAAATTAATGGAATACTGTAGTCTTAAATGAGGTAGATTAGAGAGACAAGCAAAGGGCACTAGCACAGTCGAAAGCTGATTGTTCTTAACACTTTGGCATCAAATCCTGTAACAAAGTGATCTTGGGAGCTCTCTTCCAAATAATGACTCACTCTAAGTAAGCCCCAGAGAAGGATCCAGCCATTCCCTAGAGAGCTCATAATTGTCGGCTTATTTCGACAGGCTTGCTTTGGAATTTCTTACAGTCTGATCTTAGACATGTTAATTCAGAAACGATTCCCACTGTTGCTGAGTGTGGTTTAATTTCAGGGTTGTGGGTTCGAGGCAGTGGCGTAGCTACCCGCTTAGGTGCCTGGGGTGGGGCAGGGCAGGGCATGCTGGAATCCCCGTGCCTGAGCCGCATTGCGCTCTGGCGGGCTGCAGGCCCGCGTTGCTTTTTCGGGCAGCGTGGAGCCAGCAGGTGCCCAAGCCACCGCGTCACTCCCAGGAGAGATGCGTGGCTTGGGAGCACTGCAGGCCCCACGGTTCGAGGCCCATGTTGGGCAAAAATTCCTGCATTGCAGGGGGTTGGACTAGATGACCCTCGTGGTCACTTCCAACTCTACAATTCTGTGGTTCTTAAAATGGTAGCATGATTTAAGCATGCTTAGATCTGAAGTGAGTGCTTCTGACTACAATGGGGGTCGTTTGCCAAGTAAGTGTCCATTAGATTGCAGCCTCAGTTTCTTGGGGGGGGGGATTATTTATTTAATCTATCAATAGGATATTATGAGTCATATATTTTATAACTTAAAGTGGGGACTGAGAATTGTATATGAATGGGCCGGGATTCCCCTTCCTCTCTGCCTTGTTTTATTGGTCATGTACATGACCCTGAGTAATTTTTTTTTTAAACCCACAATTTTCCTTTTAGAGAAACAATTCAGGAGACAAATTGCAGGCATGCATGTACCTTAAGGGGCAAAGCTGATTCTTCCTGACACACAATATGGGACAACCTGCTGGAGACAAGAGTCAAAATCGATGGGCTAAGCATATGAATTATTAATGAATTCTGCCACTTAGTCTCATTTGCTAGGAAAATGGATGCCTGTTTTCGCTTTAAGCTATGGCCCGAGCAAGCTGCATTTAACAGGATTCACACTGAGGCAATATTTCTTCCTCATTGCCTGGAGTTTCACACTACAAGAGCAGAACTGGGGGACGATGGCTGTTTTTCAGGGTCATCGTACTAAGTGCCCCTATTTTTCAGGGACAGTCCTAGATTTACAGAAACTCTCCTGGTTTCTGATTTGATCCCGGAATGTTCTGCTTTTCTTTAGGATGTCCCTATTTTCATTGGAGAAATTTTTTGGGGTATGGAGTTATGTGACTCCTGATAAAGTACAACCATGTGAACGGGATGCGGGTAGCATAGCTGCCAAGTTTTCCCTTTTCTCGCGAGGAAGCCTATTCAGCATAAGGGAAAATCCCTTAAAAAAAGGGATAACTTGGCAGCTATGGGGTAGCACTGTGGTCTAAACCAGTGGTCATCAACCCCCGGGCCATGGACCGGTACCGGTCCGTGGATCAATTGGTACCGGGCCACCCAAGGAACATTAAATACAATTAAATTAAAATTATTAAATCAAAACAATCTAAATAAAATATAAACAATCAACGTCCCCCCCCTCAGCGGGCCGAAGTAAAATTACCAAACGTTGACTGGTCCACGGCGATAAAAAGGTTGGGGAGCACTGGTCTAAACCACTGAGCCTAGGGCTTGCTGATTGGAAGATCGGCGGTTCAAATCCCTGCGACGGGGTGAGCTCCCGTTGCTCGGTCCCAGCTCCTGCCAACCTAGCAGTTCGAAAACACATCAAAGTGCAAGTAGAGAAATAGGTAAACGGGAAGGTAAACCGGAAGGTAAACGGTGTTTCTGTGTGCTGCTCTGGTTTTTCCAGAAGCGGCTTAGTCATACTGGCCACATGACCTGAAAAAACTGTCTGTGGACAAACGTCGGCTCCCTCGGCCAGTAAAGCGAGATGAGTGCCACAACCCCAGAGTCATTCGCGACTGGACTTAATTGTCAGGGGTCCCTTTACCTTTACCTTTACAACCATCTGAAGGCAGCCCTTCACAGGAAAGGTTCGTTTTATTTTATTTTTAATGTTTATTGCTTTATTATGTTTTTATAAATGCTGGAAGCCCAGAGTGGCTGGGGCAACCCAGTTAGATGGGTGGGGTATTATTATTATTATTATTATTATTATTATTATTATTATTTGAATAGAACATCTCTATTTTCATCAGAGAAATGTTGGAGGGTTTGTTAATGCTCTGAAAACCCAGAAGTAGGGAAATGAACAAAAAAGACCACAACACGTTCCCAGAAAGAATAGTCAACTGATAAGATTTTTCAATGTTCCCTCAGTGCTCTAAGGGCTTAGCTTGTTTTGAAATACTCAGAAACCATCATCTTCTTTAGCCACTCATTAGGCATATCAATCCGTTATTTCATCTTTCACATAAGGGATGATGGAGAGAGAGAGAGAGAGAGAGGAATCAACAAATAAGTAGAGGACTCAAAATGATGGGGGAAATGGAAGAGGGTAAATTATTTAGATTGGAATATGAGAAAGGTTAACCTCTGCTCAAAGCACACAGCAGCTCCCACAAATCTCCTGGTCTCTGGGGACTGTGAACCAATTATTCAACCTTTATGCCTGTTTTCAGTCTGGGCTTGAGTGAAGCATTCTTACCCATGCATCAAGCCAGGATCAGAGATACGCCACTGCTGTGCTTTCAAATAAGGTGCTGTATCCAATGCATGCTCAGCTCCAAAGAGGAAGGATTATGCCATGGGAAACTCAAAACCATAGTAAAAGCAACAGATGTTCCTCCACCTTCTATGGACATGGAGAGAGGAAATCTGCAGAGGACAGGCTAGAGTTCATTGGTCATTTTGCCATACCCCACACATACAAGAAATGCAGATGATTAGGCAGCAGCCACAAACACTTATAATATAAAGGAGCCTTGAGGTTGTTAATGGACTGACGAGCTCTGAAAGGTCAATCTGTTTATGGTCAGAATTTAGACAGTGCAGCACAACAGAGGGCACCCTTGTACACACATATTCTCTTGCTTTCCCACTCCCTCTTGGTGTTAAGAAGCAGTGCAGACCATCGCATCCTTTGCCTCTATGTTGCTGCCTTTTGCTATATGAAACAGATATCCAGATATAATTGAAACATATCCAGATATCTCAAAAGCCAAACAACAAGCTGCTGTACTTATTTGCAGATTTATAAACCACTTTATAAAGAGAGCTGGACTATAAAGAAGGCTAATTGCTGAAGAATTGATGCTTTTGAATTATGGTGCTGGAGGAGACTCCTGAGAGTCCCATGGTCTGCAAGAAGATCAAACCTATCCATTCTTAAGGAAATCAGCCCTGAGTGCTCACTGGAAGGGCAGATCCTGAAGCTGAGGCTCCAATACTTTGGCCACCTCATAAGAAGAGAAGATTCCCTGGAAAAGACCCTGATGTTGGGAGAGATTGAGGGCACAAGGAGAAGGGGATGGCAGAGGACGAGATGGTTGGCCATCTCGAAGCTACCAACATGAGTTTGACCAAACTGCGGGAGGCAGTGGAAGACAGGAGTGCCTGGTGTGCTCTGGTCCATGGGGTCACAAAGAGTCGGACATGACAAAACGACTAAACAACAACAAACCACTTTGCAAACAAAATTTATGGAAATGGCGTATATTAGAAGAAAATATGACAGAATATAAAATAGAAAAAAAATCTGCAAACTCCATAAACTAAAGGTAGGGAAACCATTTCTAGAACTGTGCAATTATTATTCCATAAAAAGGCTGGTTCACAAATCAGGGGACAATTGCCTAATAGGAGACAATTGAAGGGATAATTGGAGTGGCAGTGCCACTGCTGCACTAGAATATCCAAAGGCTTACTTCCTTCTACAGGTCAGAATGGTGGGGGGAGACTGATCTTTTTGCAGTGGGGTGTGGGTGGGTGGGTGGGTCTGCTGTACACAGCTTAGAAGCCTAGGTTGAATCACTCTCTGAGAGATGGACTGGTATAGGATCCAGTGGATCAGTGGCTGGCCCAGCTCTGCCCTGCTCAATTGTTGGTCCCTATGCTGGTGTGTGTGTGTGTGTGTGATGTCAATATTATCCTGATTGCTTGAGTGAAGTTTGGGCTTCTGCTTGCCATTCTGTGGGGAAAATGAAGCTGATACCCCAGACACCATAGAAGGTGGCTTTGTTGGCTCCAAGCCAATGGCGAGCTGTTTTGTGTGCACTTGTGTGCCATTTGGAGGTTTCAGCTTGGACACTGCCCTACAAAATAAACAAAACTTCCCTGATTAATCATGTGTCTGGGGATAGGTGCACACAGTTTATTATCATGGCGAAGAACTGGGTTGTCCACTCTTGATTGGAAAAACCCTGATCTTCTGGGTGGGGTTAAAATAGATGCGCTTAGGGCAGAGCCAGGGCACGATCTGGTGGGGGGGGGGGGGAAGGGTGAACCTAAGATGGATCCCAGGTCATAGTTGATAATCATGGTAGGGTTAACAGAAAACAATAGTTGTTGTCAGGAAACAATAGTTGTTGTTCTTGTTGTTGTTACTATTTAAATCATGCTTTGAAGTTTGTAGACTTTTCAGATCTCAGTACTTGTTACTTTCAAGGACTTGGCTTTAGCAGTACGGTATTTTCTATGTAAAATATCAATTTCCACTAGACAATTTCAACTCCAATTAGAAGCAAATGCGTGCAAACTTTTGAGCCATTGTTCTTATTATTTGCTGCTTTTATGGTTTATGTTGGTTAGTTTTGATTAGTTTCTATGTATTTTGTGTTATGGTTGTGTATTCTACCTCTCCTGTAGATCCATTGTGAAATAAAGGGTAGGTTGGAAATAGCCTTGATAAATAAATACATTAAACATGTGAGCGTTTGTTTGTTTGTTTGCTGTTGCATTGCTTTGACCCAGTCGTCGTTTGAGGAGATCATAACACTGCAATCTTAAGTACGTTCACTGAGAAGTAAGTCCCACTGAGTTTAACTGGGCTTACTTCCCTGTAAGTTGGTATAGGATTGCATTCAAGGAGCTGCAGCACTTTTGCTTTCAGTCCCACCTGCCTCTTCTCTGGCAACCTGTTGTTGACATTAATAGTCCTTGGAGCAGGTGGAGGAGTCTGTTCACAAACAGGATACAACCTGTAATTGGTTATGTTATCCTGACACGACCTCTGTATGGACAAATACATACATTATATGTTTGTCACTAGAGGGAGATGATATTGCTTTCCAAATGCAGGTGAAGCATGAAATATATTGTGAAGTACAAAGAGGGAAGGGTGTGACTTTCTAGTTATTTCTGAATGATTAAATACCCTAATCATGCAAGAAATTCCACATACTCATTGAAAACGGGGCAACTTTTCTTCCCTTTTAAAGGGGAGGAGATAGAGAAGAAATTGTAGTTTGTTTTGTTTCTCTTCACATCAACTGGTCCCCATAACTCTTTTTTTTCAAGAATGGGACAAGCAGTAAAATAATATTTGGAGAAGATAATATCTAGTCTGGAAGTTGTCCCTTTAAATCTCTGTGTTCCATTTGGTTGCCCAGGACAACTCTTGTAAACATCAGTGAACCTACATGTGGCCTTTGAAAAAAGCTGGGGCCTGAAGCTGATGGGAAAGTTTAGGTCATTTCAGAGCTGCTTGAATCAGACTGTGAGTACTCCCTTACTGTAGGAGGCAGCAGTTTTGCTTTGTGTGATGTAATTTGCTTTATGTTTACGAATTTTACTTTCAGAGTACTCAGCAGAGAGAGAAAATACCTTTAGAGTACGCTGACTTTTTCCTGTATAATATCTGCTAAACAGAGCGTTTAGAGTGCACTGGGAAGAAAGACATTCATCTCAGGAAATAATAGAAAACGTATTGCTGTAGGAAATTACAGCTCCCCAGTCCATTTGAAGTGTGTACATTTCTGAGAAGGATATACAGGGAGAAAAGAGGTTTTCACATATTATTGTGGCTTCTGTAATGGCAGCCAAGACAATAAATAAATCACTCCTTTGCCCAGGCATTTGTGAACTCAGGATAGAATAGGCAGATCTGGTTAGCTGAAGAACAACAGTAGGCTACTCACAAGGAAGAAGGGTTCAAATGTGATTTGTTCTTGGGAAAAAAACCTTTGGGTTCCTCCTCTTGGGTTTATTTTATTTTACAGAGTTAGAAAGTGTGATTGCTTCTTTTATTAAAGAAAAAGGAAACAAAGAAAACGTTGTGTATCCAAGTGGGTGTGTATTCCTTGAGGTTTATTACGCAAAGCAGAAACAAACACCACCATATCCTTTTTATAACACTCTAGCTTGCCTCACTTTTTGCATATCACTTGCTCTGGGGATGCCATTCCGCATCACTGATAACCAGGCATGAATCTTAACTAGTTTTTAGAACAGTTCTAGCAAGTGCTTTATTAATATTAAACAGCAGTCGATGTAGAAGTATCATTCAATAATAAACATGACCAAATCTCATCTAAACTGTTTGGAGGTTTTGTTACAATTAGTTGGTATATAAATGTTGTTAAATGGATGAATAAATAAATAAATAAATAGAATGCATTTATTTATGTAAATATTTTTTTATCCCACTCTGCAGCCAAAATGGGCTGTTGTGGCAGCGTGCAGATAGTCCCTGCTGTCAGGCTTACAATCTAAGGAGGCAGGACATGAACTCAGGAGTGTAGGGGACCACCAAAATCTCCCCATCAGATCTCGGTGTTCAAGGTGCTGCAATAAGGAATTAGACAGTCTGTAAAGTACTTTGGGCCCATGTTGTTTAGGACTTTGTGCATTAACACAAATTCTTCACTGCATAACCCTGCAGTGAACTGTTCTGCCATATTGAGTTAAAATTTGCAGCATAAACAGAGTCCTAAAATAAATGAGAATCTTCTACTCTCTGTTTCCATAATCTATTCTGCTGCTATTTATTATTTATATCCTGCTCTTTTACAAGTATTCAGAGTAACTTACAAGAAAGAATAAATAGAAACATTATCATGTAAATTCCTGAACATAACCAATAACTTTTTAAACCAAGCACTAACAAATTCTTGTAATAAGACTATCATAGCCAATTTTCAATTTTACATCAATATTTAGAGTGACGTATTAAAAAATTCCTTCCAGTAGCACCTTAGACACCAGCTACTGTAAGTTTGTTATTGGTTTGAGCTTTCATGTGCATGCACACTTCTTCAGATATATTGGTATCTGAAGAAATGTCTATGCATACGAAAGCTCATACCAATAACAAACTTAGTTGGTCTCTAAGGTGCTACTGGAAGGAATTTTTTTATTTTGTTTTGACTACGGCAGACTAACACGGCTACCTACCTGTAACTAGAGTGACGTATGCCTGTTTTGCAATTCGCACATCATTCACAAATGTCCCATTTAAACTGCCTAAAACCTTCACCAAGTGTTGCATCAGTAGAGCAGTCATGTTTATATTATGGCATACTTGGTGCTTGTTTGGTGCTCTCCAGGTGACTTACAATATATCTAATTTAAAGAAGAAAAACTAAATAAAAGTCAAAACAATACAGTATACAAAAAAAAAACCTCTCCCTAACTTGAGGGCTGCTGCGTCCACATGCTTTGCATGCTTCTCATAAGCATCTGGTTGGCAACTGTGAAAAAAGGATGATGAGCTAGTTTAAGTACTCTTTCAACAGTTGCATTTTGTTCGGTATTGGCAGGTTATACATGGGTAGGTTATACGTGTGTGTGTGTGTGTGGAGTCCATCCGGTGGATCCATGCTAAGGTTGCAATCCTATATCCACTTATTTGGAAGTAATTACTGCTGAATTCAGCACTAAAGGAGCGAAGAGTAAATTGAAGACTGGTATTTTATATCCCTACCCCCTTGCTCAGCGTTTTCCTTCTGATTCGGATGGGTTTTGTGTTAAACTTTCTCATATGTGGTTTTACACTTGCACCATCCACTGTTTAAAATATAGATTAAATAGAAGAGCAGAATAAATATTATTCATGCTGGTGGCATCTGCTTGCTTAAACTATCCATTCCGTATCATTTTAAGCACAGCAGGATGACTGGCAAAGTTATATAATAGCTATTTGTGTGATCAGAAGGTTCTAATAGAAGGCTGGCCATAGCACTCAGGTTGCGCTTGGCATACTGTACTTTGATCATTGATGGGCTCAGGAGCAGGATTGATTTGGAATCATGGTGGGATGCATTGTAATGCCACAGGGAGCGTGGTTGATAATCATAGGATGAAATACAAGCGATGTCCACTGCCTAGTGCTAGGATGAGTGCTTTACTCTTGTTCTTTGCATGTAAAGGAGGTGGAAACTGGTGGAGAAAACTCCGTCATCATATATTGCTAGGCATCCATGCAGCGGAAAGGGAAGAAATAACAGTTTGTCTGTACAAGTTGAGTCATGTGTACATTGCTTGCGTCACCTACACAAGGTACTGTTATGAGTTTGTGGGTGCCAGACACCTATAATCCCTGGACCCAGCAAGTGTTTGAATTGAATCAAGGCTTTGGGTGTTAAACTGGGCGCTGGACCTTTTTAATCCCTGGATCCAACAAGCATTAAAATCTAAATAAACCAGGCTAGCTTCCTGTTTTGTGGCAACTGCCTGGGGTGATGGGTCATTCAGAAAATAAAGGAAAGGTGGTGGGACATTAAGAAAGCAAAAGAAAGGGGGCTTTGTGCTGGATAGTAAATGAGTGGGGCCTCTACTCCAGTTCTTAGATACGGTAGTTAGATGGACAAAACCCAGAGTTTAGAGTGGAAAAGTGTGTGTATGATGTGATCTAGAAAAAAGCAGCAGGCTGGAAAGGCAGAGAGAGAGAGAGCCAGCCAGCCATGGCTGATTTCTGCTTGAATTGAAAGAATTCAATGTGTGGGAGAAACACAACCTTTTTGGGATGTTGATGCTTTGAACCCATCCATTGTAGGCTCAGGTTTTATATATGTGTGTAAATAAGCAATATACTGTATCATAAAGACACCACAGTCTCCGCCGTGCCTCATTTTAAAAGGGAAACATGGAACCCCTGGAATCTCGCATTACTCAGAGATTGATGGTTGAGAGACACTGGTCTAGGGCTTTGTAAATTAATACAAGTACCTTGAACCTGGTGTGGTAGCAAATTGACAACCAGCGCAGCACACCACACCACTTACAGACTAAAAAAACCCCCAAAACATTAAGTGGTTTTAATAAATAAAAAGGGGTGTGCCATTTTAGTCTGGCTGGCGTAAGCCATGATTTCTCAAATGCAAATTAGAATCTTCTATCAGTCAGGCCTTACATTTTGCCCTCCTTATAATGGCCGGTTAACAATGCAATTCTTATGTGCCCACTCAGAATCTAGCCCCATTGAGTTCAATGGGATGTTCCTAAGTATGTAGAGCAGGGGTAGCCAGCTTCGTGGAAGCTTATTGAACTACAACTCCCATCAGCCCCCAGCCAGCACAGCTAACGGACAATGTCAATGGGAGTTGTAGTCCAAAACATCTGGAAGGAGCTAGGAAGGCTATAGGAAAGCCAGGGCGAGTATGGTGCTTGTTTGGGTGCCACTCTCCAGTGAGGAGGGAGAGAAGGGAATTGGAGAAGTAATATTAGCAGGAGAACAGCAAGGAAAAGCAGCCAATTTGTGCGTTTAAGGCTGCATGATAATAATCGGGAACAGGGCGGTGTCGCGATCCTGATTACCGTACATGCACTTACTTGGGTGCAAATCCTTTATAAACCGGCAGGCTTTACAAATCAGGGTTTCCCAAGCTTGGGTCCCCAGCTGTATTTGGACGACAGTTCCCCTCATCCCTGACCACTGGTCCTGCTAGCTAAGGTCGGGATGATGGGAGTTGTATTCCAAAAACAGCTGGAGACTCAAGCTTGGGAAAGCCTCTTCCAAGCAAAGCTGTCTAGCAACTGCTCACTGGAGCCCTGATAATGCGGTGCATGAAGCCCAGGAAAGGGCAACCGTTCCCCGATGCACCTCGTTGCTGTTGCGGGGAAACTGAGTCAGCCCTGCTGCTCCAGCAGCTGAAGAAGATGGGCAGCCGATGCACCGGCTGGAGAGAGAAGAGTCGCCACTTCTCCGGTTGCTACATCCCATGATCTGTTTGCAATTCGGAGGCAGCTGAGGCGGGCCTTTACATTTTCACGGCAGGAGAGGGGTTAGGTGGATGGGATCTTCTCTCCTGCCACCTTGGTACCCCCCCCCCACACGTGTGTATATACGTACAGTACTGTATACAGTATCTGATTTCTCCAGCAATCCGCCTCCCGCCCCTTTTAGTGCACAGAAGCCCTGCAGTTCCCTCGTCGGGCAGCGGGGGTCGCATCGCTTTCTCTCCCCCGCGGTTGAGGAATGGTTCGCTCCGGCCTCCCCTCTCTGCAGCAACATCCCTCCTCGCGAGCGTGTCCAGCCCTGGCAGGCTCCGGAGCAGATGCTGCCGCCGCTGCCGGGGGAGCGAGTTGGGACGCGAGGCGCACCCGCGAGTCTCCTTGGCCGTTGGCACCGGGCAGCCCTGAGCGAGGAGGAGCCTGCCGGATCTCGGCGCTGCCCGGGACGACAACAGCCCGGTGGTGCGGTAGGGGAAAGGGACCCGCCACCCATTGCAGGTAAATGACAGTTGCATCATTTAGGGATCATAGCCTCCCCAGTCCCTCGCCGCCAGGCAGCCAACCTGGCATATTATAAGCACAATAGCTATGCAGCTCCAACGCCCCTTCTCTCCCTATCTGCGCCCTGCAAAAAGAAAAGAAAGAAGAGCTGGGGGCGGAGTGGGGTGGGGGCTGCATGGGTGAAACTGATGCTGCAACAAATAGGGGCGGGTCTCAGGGAAGGGGAGAAACCGGGCTGAAACTGCTGATGATTCAGCATCCTTTTCTGCAAAGAGGAGCTGAAGAAGGGAGCCCCATCGAAAAGGACCCCACGAGAGCCCTTCTTCCCAGTTGCAGGAAAAGCCCCATTGGAAGGTGATGCCTTTAAGCCACCTGGAGATCTGCAGTGGTTGTTCACCTTGCTTTGTCATGTGCACCCAGAGCTCAGCTGTGCTTTGCTCTTTCCGATTATTGCCATTATTATTTTCTTGTTCTCCTTTCCCCTGCTGTTGGGAGAGAGGGGTGCTCCTCTGATTTGCACTGGCTTAGCTCTGTGGCACCGTTGCTCACAAAGATGCTTTGCTGGGGAAAAGAAAGAAAGAATGACAAAGAAAGAAAGGCATAATTCTGAAGAGGTTTTCTTTTCCCGTGTCAGGGAAATAGGAGGTTGCAGGGAGGAGAGCCTAAATCAAGAATGTGTTAGGCCTAAATGCATTTGGATAAATGTTGCCTGATTCTTTCTGAACGTGTTAAGTCAGATCAGGACATTTCTTATTTTTATTTTAAACAACAATTACCGGAAGTTTAAAGCTTTGGTACAGTATGCTTGCATGTACGATGGTGTCTTCATTTTGATAAGACAGAGGCACCTGTGTGATATAAACTAGAAATGAAGTGCTTGGCTTATGCCTGCAGAAATGGAGTAGGATAGAAGAGGGGGCAATTTATTGGCTGCAGACTCCCCACCGCCCTCAGTCTTCCAGCTAGATAGAAAATGAATGTTTATGGCTTTTTGCTTTCTTTTCTGAAGTATAAGTATGCAAAAAATTTCCCCAGGATAATGTGGCTATGCTAACTCAGGTTGTTGACAATAATAAATGAGAAGCACCATATGGAAAAAGCTGCCCGTCATTCAGAAGAAAATATTTGTGATATGGGTGATAATAGCACTGACTGTGGTTGTAGGGATTACAATTAGGTATGCAAGTGTTAAGTGTAATATTAGGTTAAGAGAAATATTAAGCTGTCGTGCAGGAAGGAAAAAATGGTTAAAGTGACCTTCGTTGTGTCGAAGCCAAATAATCCTTTAGAGGACAAATGGGTTTGTTACGACTTCCATGTTCTGAGCAAGGATGCTGTCACCCTGATTACACAGCAGAATGTGATGGGATTATTTTAGGAGGTGGAAACTTTAGGGCAATGATGTGCTATTTTAAAAGAGCTGAGAAATACAGTTATTTCGAGAAGATTCTATGGGGCTTTCAGATAAGGGAGAAAAGTGCTAATGGGCTTAGTTTCAAGGGGAAGAAATGCATTTTCTTTCTTTCAGAGAAATTGTGGTTGCTGTAGTGCCAGGGCCCAATCTTGTAGGCAAAAAAGGAGCTTACATTGCAGTCCTAAGTCCTATTGAATTCAGTGGGGAGTGCAGCCCCTAACCACCCCCCAATACACTTACTACCTAGGAGAAAGCACCATTGGGACATGGTTCTGGTTGGACATGTAATCGGATTGCATGGACAGTCCTGGAAAATGCAGAGTTCAAGTGTAGAATGTACCTGAGAAAGTGAGAAGACTGCTTGGGTGTAAATAATGGGAGAGGGACAGAGAACACCCTGTTATCAATTTGTACAACTACGACGCAACCCATGATTATTCTCACTTTCTCCATCCTATGCCTTGCACCAGCCTTCCCCAACCGGGTGCCCTCCAGATGTTAGACTACAGCTCTCCTCACGCCTGACCATCATAGCTGCCAAGTTATCCCTTTTTAAAAGGGATTTTCCCTTATGCTGAATAGGCTTCCTCGCGAGAAAAGGGAAAACTTGGCAGCTGTGCTGACCATGGACCATGCCAGCTGGGGCTAATGGGAGTTGAAGTTCATCAGCATCTTGAGGGCACCAGCCAGGTTGAGAGGAAGGCTGCATGGTGGCAGCAGTTCAGATGGCATTTGGTGGAGAAAGAGCTCTATAAGCACAGCAGTGTAGGATGCAAACTTATACAGCATAGCTGCCAAGTTATCCCTTTTTTAAAGGGATTTTCCATTATGCTGAATAGGCTTCCTCGCGAGAAAAGGGAAAACTTGGCAGCTATGTTATACAGGGTCAGTAGTTTCCTGGATAGGAGTGCTAGACTGAAAAAGGGGGGCATTCTTTCCTGTTTTGTCAATTGCCAATTGATTTCTGAATGAATGTCCAAATATATTTCTTTTATCTGCAGAAAAGCCTGCTGCTGTCTAGATCCATGTATGGTATTATATACTTGGCACGCTTAAAATGATCTTGACACAAATTCAGCAGTGTGATTTCAAAAAACAAACAAACAAAAAACGAAGCACAACTGCACTGGCATTCAATGCATACTTCTTAAAGTTTTGAAATATATGGTATTTCTTAGGGTTGATGTTTGATTTCTGGATATTCAGGTCTTGGTGACCGCCTCTACTTTAACGCTTAAGCATTGCCATCGGTGCTGGGAACTGAGAATGTTGGCAAGAAAATGAATTGGCATTGACAGTTGATCCATTGTTTCTTTGACACCCATAGTTTTAACTTTGTCAAGAGGCATCTCCTTGTTTTCCCCACTGCACATCCCTGACATCTTTCTAAAGTTCAGCAGCATGAGCAAAACAGCAATGATATTTCTGCAGTTTGCCCAAGGCTATGGAAACTGGTGTCAGGAGAGCCAGCATATGTCCTGCCATTTCTCTTTAATCTACTTTTGGCCGTGCAGTTTCTTTTGTTGTGTCTTTCAACGCAGATTGTCATCAGAATGGGCTGTTGGTACATTAGCATGGTTGCCCCCCCCCCGAAAAACCACCTCCTGTATTCAGCAGTACATAACGGGAAAGAAGAGTTCGTTTTGCTTTCTGCAGATATGTTGATGGATGCATCATAAGATGTTGGCTACTTGAGCAGCATATTTTTATCACCAGAGTATTGATTTCCATGCAGAGTTTGTACTTGGGTGTGAATACTTGCAGAATGCGAGTTTGAGGTATCAAATGTAACTCATACCTGCCTTCTTGTAACAGAGGTGCATGAGATAAGGGTGGATTGCATCCTTTTTAAGGCGGAACAGGCGTAGTAATGCACACATACATTTACACTTGCCGCACCATTTGAGCATTCGCAGAGGAGTGCAGAAATGCTTTGTATGAACTGACCGTAGCATTCTGGCTAAAAAATAAATCTGGTGGGCCAGTGTAGACCTTATTAGTGCTGAGTTTTCTTCACTTCCCCCAGCAGCTCTGTTCGCTGCTTGCAGCATTGTCTGGAACAATGGGCATATGAAATGCTGTTCAATTTATAATTCTCCTTTAGTGTTCCTTCTTTTGCTGTGTCTGCATTTCCCCGGTGCATTTCTCGTTTCTCTACTGTTGTTTTGTTTTCCAGTTGCACCAGTTTCAAAGGCCTTTGCAGGCTGGTGAGCATCATGGTGTTGGGTGGTCAAACAAACCATGGGATGAAGCAAGGCTGTTAGGCTCAGACATAATAGCAATTGTATAGATACGGAACAACAAACCTTGTGGCTTGTTGGCAGAAAACAAACCATGGTTATTTTGCTGGACTGCATACACACATTCAAACAAACCATTAGTGGGCTGAATAAGCCATGGCTTTATCATTTTGTGTGAACTAGGCCAGTGTTTCTCAACCTTTTTTGGGCCACGGCACACTTGTTCCGTGAAAAAAATCACGAGGCACACCACCATTAAAAAAGTTAAAAAATTTAACTCTGTGCCGCCCTATATTATAATTATGACTGTAAGAAACACTTACCAAATATTGCTTTCTGGCGGGTTAGTATTGTACATTGGCGGCCGCCAGGCTCGTTTGCACTGAGCTTTGGGAAAGAGGAGGAGAAATATTGCTTTTCGGTGGGTTAGTATTGGCGGCCGCCAGGCACGTGACAATGCAAATCGCCCTTCTCGTCACCGCACGTCGCGGCACACCAGCCACACACTAGTGTGCCACGGAACAGCGGTTGAGAAACGCTGAACTAGGCCATAGGCATTCAGTCGTGTCAGACAAGGGAGAAGAAGAAGAAGAAGAAAGGAAGTTTGGATTTGATATACCCTAAGGAGTCTCAAAGCGGTTAACATTCTCCTTTCCCTTCCTCCCCCACAACAAACACTCTGTGAGGTGAGTAGGGCTGAGAGACTTCAGAGAAGTGTAACTAGCCCAAGGTCACCCAGCAGCTGCATGTGGAGGAGCAGAGACACGAACCCGGTTCCCCAGATTATGAGTCTACCGCTCTTAACCACTACTACACCACACTGTTAACCACTACACCACACTGTACAGGTGACCATAGAGTTATGCATCACCATCACCATCTGCATTACAGTGCTCATCTGGGTGCCGTTGAACTGGCTGGATGCCTACACATAGGTAAATTTGGGGGGGGGGAGAAGCTTTTCTAGGGGAAATATTTTGGTGGGCTGAGTGCAGCTTATGTGCCGAGCCTACCCAATAACCACAGGCTTAGTGATGAACTAAGCTCAATTTTTAGTTTTGAATGCTTGGAGAACGAATCTGTCTTCATTTCAGCTTTTCGATCTGCAGTCATTATGATTAGACTGTTTTGAGGATGGAGATTTTTGCAATTCACTAAAATACCCAGAGCTGTGAAAAATAATACAGTTGACAACTTTAATACGATGTTTTCAGCCGGCCTCACAACTTAGTTGTTTCTAGCTTTTCATTGCATATGTATCAGAAGGGGGAGTTGTGGTTAAGGAGATGTTGGTAGTGTTCTTTCCAGCGCAGTGCAATAGCTTCTTTATCTTTTAGAAGTGTGGTACCATCTGCTAAGCATAGGAGGCATATGCCATGATGTATTGGCCCATTGATGGTCTTTGTGGCTTTAAAGAAACTCTGTGCATCATGAGTGTCGGCTAAGTGCTGGATTCTCTTGAGCTTTTTTTTTAAATCCACCAGGTGTTTTTTAGTTCTCTGGTTCTTCTTTGAACCTCAGTCTTAGCGTTGGCATAGGGTTTTTTTTCTTAGTGGCACAGTTTCTATCTTGTTGTCAGATCTGAAAGGCCTTCCTTTTCTTGTCAATCATTCGTTCAATCTCACTGTCATTCTCATCAAACCAGTCCTGGTGTTTCTTGGTTTGGTATCCAATAGTTTGTTCACAAGCTGCAATAATGGATGTTTTTAGCTTGGTCCGGTGTTCCTCAATGATCAGGGAATTCTGAAAGCAGATGGTTCTTAAGAGTCGTTTGGAAGCAATCCCGCTTAATGGGATCTTCAGCATCAACTTCGTTGGACAGGTCATGCTGTGCAGATGCCTGATGATTGTCTTCCAGAGCAACTACTCTATTCCGAACTTAAAAATGGAAAGCGTAATGCTGGTGGTCAAAAAAGGGTTTAAAGGCTGTCTCAGGGCAAATCTAAAAAAAAATGTAGTATAAACACTGACAACTGGGAAACACTGGCCTGCGAGCGCTCCAGTTGGAGAACAGCCTTTCCCAAAGGTGTCATGGACTTTGAAGACACTCAAACTCAGAACGCAAGGGAGACGTTTGCTAAGAGGAACGCACACTTGGCAAATCCACACCCTGATCAACTCCCGCCCGGGAACCAATGTCCCCACTGTGGAAGGACATGTGGGTCCAGAATTGGCCTCCACAGTCACTTACGGACTCCTTGTTAAAACCGTGCTTATGGAAGACAATCTTACTCGCCAAAGTGATCGCCAAAGAAGAAGATCAGAAGGGAAAATGATTTTAAAAAACAAAACAAAAACCAAACCAACAATGTATTTTGAATCATTGTGATCCTTTCTGGGACATTATGGTGAAGGGAAGATAATAAACCTAATAAAATTAGGACAATGCCCCACCCCAAATGAAAAAACAACCCTTTCTACATATTAGCATTGGCCTGAGACATCCTTCAGTGCTTCAGCTGCTTACATCCCAACCTATATGCATGCTTGTTTGAAAGTGAATCCTACTGAGTTCAGCAAGAGTTCAGTAGTGCGTAGGATTGCAGCCATAGGCTTTGATGACACGTTATGTTTTAATGGGTACACACTATAGATCTGCTTTGCATATGTTCTAAAACTAGTGTTTGAAGTGGAAGCATACATTTATTTCACCTGAGAATATATGTTGCCAAGAGGTGCGATTGTCTGTCTTTTTTCCTCACAGACGCTCGAAATGCAGTTTTCAGGCTTATTTCTCCCTGCAGGGAAGTCTCTCTCCCCCACCCCATTGGCTCTCATTTCCTGCTTCTTACATTGCTGGGCTTGCTTGGGAGGTGGTATTAAGACAAGGGCAGGATTGTGACCCAGTGGAAACTGCCTCCCCACGAGAGAGTTCTTAATTGTTTTGTTTTTTGGGGTTGTGTTCTGAGACAATTTAGAAGGCACACTTTGGGAAATGAACCAGTCCGGAAGGAAGACATATGTAACACAAATTTACCCATGTGTCGGCAAAGTTATTTTTACATTTGCTGTGTGTGTGTGGAGGATACTAGCTATATTCTTCTATGGTCACATTAGTCTGTGTTTACTTCCCAATTTGTCCTTGGACTGACATTTGCTTCTATTTTTAGCTGCTAAGAAGCATATCTACATGCTTTATTGTGAAGGTTTTCATTTTGTTTTCAAAAGCACTTACGGCCTGGTTTGCTGGTACATGCGCTTATTTTGATCGCAGAGACAGGGATGGAACAGGCTTCCCTTTCTCCCATGGCTTTTGACTTTTAAATGTGTATGAACCATCAGAGTACAGAGGGGACTTAAAATATGCAAATGGAGCTTATAAAATGGTCTTCAATGGTTTTTAGTGACTCAGAGGCTCAACTTTTAACCCCACCTGGAAATATGGAATCCATGCAAGGATGTTGCCTATCTTGGATGCATTTTGTGAACCTCCCCAAAGGCAGGGGGAAGACGGCAAGTTTCGGTATTAATAGTGGCTTCTCCCACACGTGGGGAAACTTGTCAGTTTTCAGACGCCCACAACACTCGTCTGAGTTTCAAACAGTAGCATCATTTCTGTGTGTTCAGAAATCACTTTCTCTCTCTTCCATCTCCCCCACCCCCTTCTCTTTCCACATTTCTGGAGCAATGTTGAAACATGAAGATAGAGAGGGAGGAGGAAGAGGAGGGAGGTAGCAGGGCTGCAGGTCAGGGCCGTCTTAAGCATATCCCGGGCGGTGGTGCAAAGATCCCTCAGGCACACACACACACACACACACACACGGTTTCCCAGAGTTGTCGACCTTTTCCCAAGCTTCTGTGGGGATCGCGGAGGCTTGGGAAGGAAACTGCACGCCTGCCAGCCATATGGTTGACGGGGCACAGCTGGCGGGGGTGCAGGGAAAGGGGAGGCCGCCGGCAAAGCCGCGCAGCTCCCTCACTCGCTGGGTTTGCCCCTGAGAGGCCAGCGCCCTGGCGCAACACGCCTGTAAACCCAATGGGAAAGATGGCTCTGCTGCAGGTGTTGCTGGTGGTTGCAGCACACAATTAGAGCAGACCCTCCAAGTGTCCCTATTTCCCAGGGACAGTCCTGGATTTCCATAAGGCATCCCAGTTTCTGATTTGATCCCGGAATGTCCTGCTTTTCCTTAGGACGTCCCTATTTTCATCGGAGAAATGTTGGAGGGCATGTTAGAGAAGTGTGCTCTAGTAGCTCATACAATGCCACACTAGTACCCCCCTCTTCATCTACCCCAAAGATGAGTTCTGTGCAACACAGAAGCTGATGTACTTAATCGTGAGCCTTCTAATAAAAAGGTTTCCTTTTACTGACCCTGCGAACACTGTGCACTAAAGTGGTACCTCAGGTTACAGACGCTCCAGGTTACAGACGCTTCAGCTTACAGACTCCGCTAACCCAGAAATAGTACCTCAGGTCAGGTTAAGAACTTTGCTTCAGGATGAGAACAGAAATTGTGCGGCGGCGGCATGGCGGCAGCAGGAGGCCCCATTAGCTAAAGTGGTACCTCAGGTTAAGAACAGTTTCGGGTTAAGAATGGGCCTCTGGAACGAATTAAGTTCCTAACCCGAGGTACCACTGTACAGTACTTCCTTCCAAAGTTGAAAGCAGAATAGGACAAAAGCACAAAACTGGTAGAGGGGTGTGTGTGTGTTTTAAAGTGATCTAGTTTAAAAGAGAGGGAGGGAGAGAAAGAAAGAGAAGTTATTGCTGATGTTCTTTCTCCTTGATGTATTTGCAGTGCTCTCTTAAGTGGTTGTACTAGTGAGAAGAAGAAATGCTGTTCTTAGAAAAATTGATCCGCTAGACTCTGAAGTAAATGCTGGGGGCAGCAGTGCAGCCAACACCAGCGAGCACATTTTGAAGATAAAGCACATAAGATGTGCTCACCTTCAGATCTTTCATCCTTTGCCAGTATAGAGCAAGGCTGTTTGAATAACTCTGTTTTTGACAGCTAAATCCTTCTCAAAGATCTGCTTTATGAATACAGGGATTTTTAAACATGTGACCAAGATTCCTAGGCAGTGGTGATGCGTGACTTCTTCTCCTTTTTTTTTTTTAAAAAAAAATAAGAAATGCATTTCACTTCCATGGCCTGATTTTGACTATGCCTACATGGTGTGTAATTTAAAGATTATAATTTTTGAGGATCCCGCATTGGGCTGCCATTACAGCTTTCATTCCGTACAGCGGCCAGCGCTAATCATCATAACTAAGACTCGATGGAGGGCAGAAGAGGACGTTTCATCTAAAATGTCAATCCAGCCCCCTTGGTTCATGAAAAAGGAGCCTTTGGGCACCCATTTACTTGGCTTACCGGCATTGCATCTGTTTTACACTGGGGCAATGCTGCCTTGTGCAGAGTTCAGGCTGAATACTAACAGGGCAGAGCTCTGGTGTTGCTTCAGCGGCAGTCAAGCTTAGGACTAGGCAGTTGTGTCCCAATCGCCAGCTGTGCCTTCCCCGAAAGGAGCCTTTTCAGTTAAAGGGGACCAGTCCACACCGGCAATCTTTTTACTTGGTTGGAGCTGGGGAGAATCTGGTCTTCCTGGGGCTTCTAGGCTGGAATCATCTGAGTGGGAGCATGGTTGAACCCTCATCCTAAATGATTAAGTAGTGCCTTTTGACCGTGTAGAGTGTTTCACGAATACTGTGTCAGTAATCCTTGTGACAAGCTCATGTTGTTGTTGCCACATTGCCATGCAGATGCCTGTGGCTGATTAGGAGAGGCTTGCCTGAAGGGACCTACCTTCTGGGTAAACATGGTCCAGCTGCGAGTTGAGGCAGGCATTTATGCATTTCCCAGATTGTAATGCTGCGCCAGCTGTAGCAAAGCATATGCAAGTTTTGATTTGGAGAATTGTCAGAGTTGGAAGGGACTGCAAGGGTAATCTAATCTAACCCTCCACAGTGCAGGAATATTTTGCCCAATGTGGGGCTGAACTCACGAGCCTGAGATTAAGCATCTCATGCCGTACCGACTGAGCTACTCTCGCCTTCAGAGAATACATTAGCAATATGGTAAATGCATATTTAGAAAGACAGTATATTTTGTTTCTGTGGTGACATTTTGGTTCTAAGTTGGATGTAAAGGAGAAGGAAGAAGGGACCCCGAGTGTGGGGTGGGGTTTGGGTGAGAGAGGCAGAAAAGTTCCTGAAAGGTTTGCAGGCACCCCCAAACTTCGGCCCTCCAGATGTTTTGTACTACAATTCCCATCTTCCCTGACCACTGGTCCTGTTAGCTAGGGATAATGGGAGTTGTAGGCCAAAACATCTGGAGGGCCGAAGTTTGGGGATGCCTGGTTTAGAGAGTGTATATGTGCCATTTTCGGGGTGGCTCCCCCCTCCATCCTGCTTTTTTTCTTTCCTGCAAGTGATAAACAGCAGAGCTCTTTGTGGCAGAGCAAGTCAGGCTACAATACTATTGCTAAATGCTAAGCACCCCTCTAAACTTTGGGGAACTCTTGCAGGTGCTCATGCTTTGAAATGGCTGCTCTGAATTTGCCTCCTAATCAGCAGTGGGGGAATTGTGTTGATGGAAGAGGCATGTTCGGCTCAGCTCTAAATCTTCCATTGCACTGCAGTTTCCCATCTATTTAAAAGAAAAGTTGTCTTGGTAGAGCAGACTAGTTCTCTGAAATGGAAGACATTTGCGGCATATGTTCTGCAAGATTCCTCTCTCTCTTCCAAACACCGGAGAATTCCTCGTGCATAAAAATACACGGTCTCCAGATCACGTTTGTTCTTAAATGCTGGTTTTAGTAACCACATGAGCACAAAGCTTTCCTGCTAACTTCGCGAGTGGCTCTGCCTGCATGGGGCTGAGCTCTGGCGCCAGCATTTCAAGGCATGACGAAGACTGGGCACCCTGAGGTTAGGGTTTGCAGTGACTCGAAATTACAGATTCAGTGGACCTTGCAATGTCGCCATGCTTGTCGCTGGGAGGCAGCAGAAAGTTAGCTTGTAAATTGAGCTGGGTTCTTCATGGCTTTGCCTCGGGGTAATTGAGGTCGAGAAACACGTGTTTCTGAATATACAGACCCTCCATTTCCATTAATGCTGGGAAGGAAGTTAATTCCTTGCTTGACACCCCCCCCCCCACGTGCATTTGTTTTGCAGTTAAGATGCCATGTTATGTTTGGAGTCTGGTTTGACAATGTGGACTTCCAGGTGTTGCTTGTCTGTTTTCAGGTGATTCCAGGTTCAGTGTCTATTATCTCTACGGAGAGCTAGGAAAGACCCCTCATTGAAACCACTGTGATCCAGCGCAGAACAAGCACCTCCTTAGCTTCATAAATTGAAGCTGACTCCTGAAAAGACAGAGGTGTTATGTGTTTTGAGTTCTCAAATCTGTGAAGTGGTGAGATGCCCTGCTCTGGATGGGGTTGCAGTCCCCTGAAAGGAGCAGGTCCATAGCTTGGGGGCTCAGGTAGCCTTGGTGACTAGGAGTTCCTTATTCCAGCTCTGGCCAGCTATAGCCCTTTTGGACATAGATGATTTGGCTACAGTACTCTATGCTCTGGTTGCTTCCAAATTGGACTATTGCAGTGTGCTCTAAATGGGCCTATCACTGAAGACAAGTCAGGATCTTAAACTGATCCAGATTTTTGCATTGGTTTGACCCATCCTGCTACCTTCTGGTGTTAGGTGGGTGGTGGTAATAATAATAATAATAATAATAATAATAATAATAATAATAATAATAAATTTATGTGTGCGTTCCTATGTCTACAAAGTTTACCTCTGATTCTGGGTAAGAGAGTATTGGGAAATGATCCATAATGACTTGAAAAATGTTTAAAAGCACTTTCCCCAATAAACCAGAGTCCTTTCTGTTGGGGATAATTCAGACTGAAATTCCCAGGTTATTTATGTATGCAACTACTGTGGCCCATGTTTTGTTAGCCCCAAAATGGAAAATGTGCGAGGTCTCAACTAAAGAAGAATGTCAACTTAAGTTGACAGAATATGCACAACTCGCAGACTTAACATGTAGAATAAGAGAACAAGAAGAACATACATTTAAAGAAGACTGGAAAATGTTTGTTGAATTTATGGGAAATAATTGTGTACAGCTGAAAACACTGTAAACAAGTTTTGATGGATGCAATAATGGAATAATGAGTGGTATAGTTTTTGTAAAATATGCAGGGATTTATGATCTGTAAAATGGACCATGGAAAGAGAAGAAGGGAAGTCATTGATATCTTAAAGAGGTAAAATGAGCATTTAAAATTGTAAAACAGAAAACTCAATAAAATTATATACAAAAAAAGAGAGTTTACCTCTGATTAAGTGATACAAAGCAAACAATTGGGGCTGGAGCTTCAAAATGAGGCAAATGTCTTTGGGATAATGTTGGTGATGGTGATGATGCCATCCATATCCCACCTTTCATATCCCACCTTTCCTCCAAGGACCTCTTGATGACGTGCACCGACCTCCTATTCACCATTTTATCATCACAAGAATGCTGTGAAGATGGAGTAGTCCAAGGTCAACTGGTTAGCTTCATGGCTGAGTGGGGATTTAAACCCTGGTCTTCCAAGTCCTAGTCCAGCCCTACAACCGCTACACTTTAGGAAAACAATATAAGGGGAAATTATAACCCCACCCCTCCCAGTCCTGCTGTCCCAATCCAATTCACTTGGCTGCATTTGCGGTGTGGCTGGGTGGAATTAAAGGAAAGGGCCATCTGAAAATGGCTCACCAATATTTTTTTCCAGTTAGGACCTTATTGCAGTTGGGTGTAGGAACTATGTCTCCAAGCACAAGGAAAGGCTGCTTGTTAGCAGCTGTTCTGGTTTTTTTCTTTTGTTACATAATCAACACTTTTTGAACTAAGGCGTTGAATCACAACAATTATGTTGTTCCTGCAATCTGCTGGCAACAACTGAAAACATGAAACCCTTTGTAGAAATAGCTAAGGTGATGTTCTAAGAATGGCTGGCTTATTTGCATTAAATGTTCCATTAAAACTAATCAGTTGAAAGGCCAGTTGTTACTGGATTCCCTTCCAAATATGCATTGCTGAAATCCTTTCTCAGATTAGCCTGATATTGCATACGCCATGTCATTACATTTTTGGTGGGCTTGGCCCTGGAAGTGGACAAGTCCAGATCTCAACAATCCAATAATTTGGCTCAGCCCAAGACCTTATCAGAGATGCTCTGGAGAGACATTCTCTGGTCTTCGTCTGGTTCTAGCAACTTGTAGAGGGAGGCAAGATAATGTATTGGCCCAAAATCAGGTTGTCATACCTCTTCTCTCACTCTGTATAAGCCATGGTTTGTTTAACTGGGTTAGTTCATTTGTTTTACTTCTGAGTCTGACCCAGCTAACCATGGTTTGTTTGAAGCTGACCCAGCTTGGAGATCTATCTTTGCTTAGTAAGTCAAGATATGCATGAGTCCTGTGCTTGCATACTCCCTTTTCGTGTCACTGCTTTCACCATCTCTTTTGGGTACTCCATGGTCAAAGAGTTCCTGGGTTAATTAACCATGGTCGCCCATTATGTCCAATACGTTTTGGAGCAAATTGTGATCTGAAATGATGGTTTCAAATCTTGCTTTCCTTCAGTCCTGGTAACCATAGTGTTCTGGTTTGGACATAATGGGAAAATACGGTAATTTATTCCAGGAAGTATTCAGCCGTGGCATACTGTGGTGGTGGTAAGGAGTGGCACAAGGCTTCTGCACATCCCAGCTTAATCAACATGAATGTCCAGAGACCAAGCCAACATCTCCTACCTTGGCACTGTTGCATGCTGATTAAGACTGGAGGCAGGCAATGTTTTAAAAAGAGAGTTGGAAGTGGCAAGAGAGCAGCAGCATGGTCTTCTGTGGCAAACAACACACATGTTACTTTTGTCCCTCTGTTGTCTGTGGGCTTCTGAAACAATGCAAAAGCTTTTTACCAGAGGCAAAAGTGAGTCAAGTACCTGTATCATGAGTGGGAATCTCAGAAGACTCAGTTCTCTCTCTGGAAGCTTTTTCAGAGAGCTGAAGATTTAATAGAGAATGGAGCTTTCTGCCCCAGTGCTGATGTGCATTATGTTCATCTGCTAGTTGTATATTTTTAATCCTCCTGAATGAACAAAATAGGCTGTGTCGATGGTGTCCCATGCACTTCAGTGCAAGAGGCCAAGTTTTTCCTGCTCATCATTTACATTAATGCCATTCTGTAGCCGTTCCTCGAGTGCCTGTTCCTTGTCATCTGCAAGCTTTTTTGTTTATAGTCCAGATAAGCTATTGGGAGTATGTGCAGTCAAGTCCATAACTGGCCAAAAAAGCACGGTGGCTTGTAATGCACTAAAGACATGGCATTCCTCCTACCCTTTTAAAACTGTAATATATTATGCATCAGTCGGGAGCATAGTAGAGCTTCTGTCATCAGTATTAATCTGTCATGTTAGCAAAAAAGTGTTTTCTGATAGCTATGGGGTTTCCCCTCCCTTGCTGTGACCATGTAGCGAGTTTAAATTGGCCACGGCTTGAATTTGAGAGGTGTTGGTACTTTTACATAATAATAATAATAATAATAATAATAATAATAATAATAATTTATTATTTATACCACACCCATCTGGCTACATTTTTGCACAATGCTACTTGATGTAACTGTGGGATAAAGAGAATGCCCATGGGTGATAGTCAGCTAAGTTTTACTCAGGAGTAGGTCAATGGTCTTCGGCTGCTTCAGACGTTCCTTAGATACCCCAACCTTCAACTATGCTGGGCAACATCTGGATATTTTAGTGGCTGTAATGATTATTCTTCATGTCTTTTCTAAAACAGTACGTGAGATCAAATTTTAAAGCAACAAACACCGGAACACCTTTTGAAAACTACCACCTTAAAGTTTATGAGTTGGATCTGAAGGTTCTGTTCCTTCGACTAGCGATCCGATTCTTAATGTGTACCTTTTTTAAAAAACAACAACAACGCTGCTTTCTAACCTTGCATTTTGCTTTCTCCATAGTTCTTTGTAATGGGTTCATGTCTTTATTAAACGCAGGCACCTGTTTCTTTTTCGGAACTGAGTTTCTCCACAGTCTTGAACTGACATGGTATGACAAGAGCTTTAAGAGAACTGGCTTGGAGGGCCTTTGAAGTTTCCTGAGTGCGTGCAGCAGGATTTGGGCTCAGCTATTGCACCCTACCAGTGACCATGCCATCCTTGCCCAATGAAGGAGGTAGGCTGCCATCTTGCAGAAAGCCTCGTTTTCCTGGTTATATTCGGTCAAAGACGGACGGTGCAAAATTCCACGTCCTGCCAATCCATGTACGGGATTGGGCAGCGCACATGCACCTCCTCTACCGCATATGTCATAATGTATGGCACGAAGCATATTTCTGATCCCTGCCATTCTTTCATATTAAAAGGGGGGTGGGAGTGGCTAGTTCCAGGGTTACCTGAATTATGTGCTTCCTGATGTACATGCATATACTACACCGTGTTCCCATGCTTATGCTGGGTATACAAAGTGGGAGAACCACACACGATCTCACTGTTCCTTCATATGACCAAGGTGTATTCTAATCTGTATTTTAAGAGATTTTATAAAATGCTCACATTATATTAATTCAGAGAGGTGTGTAGAAAAATGAAAGTGCAACATGTTTACCCAAAAGAATAAAGTAAAATTAATGGTACAAGACTGGAAGGTGAGCTGCAGACAGTAATTTAAAAATGCCATTCAGAAAAGGTCTGGGCACCTGAAATAGTCTTGGGCAGAGGGCGCTGTGGGTTAAACTACAGAGTCTAGGGCTTGCTGATCAGAAGGTCGGCGGTTCGAATCCCTGCAACGTGGTGAGCTCCCGTTGCTCGGTCCCAGCTCCTGCCCACCTAGCAGTTCGAAAGCACATCAAAGTGCAAGTAGATAAATAGGAACCGCTCCAGCGGGAAGGTAAACGGCGTTTCTGTGCGCTGCTCTGGTTCACCAAAAGCAGCTTTGTCATGCTGGCCACATGACCCGGAAGCTGTCTGAGGACAAAACGCTGGCTCCCTCGGCCTATAGAGCGAGATGAGCGTCGCAACCCCAGAGTCGGACACGACTGGACCTGATGGTCAGGGGCCCCTTTACCTTTTTATGTATCTAAAAATATAAAATAGTCCTGCGCCTGCATCTCGTTGGAGCAGGACTGAGATTGAGTGAGATGTAAGTTGCTCCAATATGTTTGCAATACCTTATTGTCCTAAACCAGGCATGTCCAAGACGTCAATTGCGATTGGTTGGTCGCAGGCTCCTCCTCCTCCTCCTCCCTCCTTCTGAGGGGTTAGAGCTCCGTGAGGGGGACATTGGTGGAGGGGGGGGGGAGGCAGGAAATGAAAAGCTCCGCGCCTGCTCACCTGCTAGTTCAAATGCAACGAAAAGAATAAGAAAGGAGTCCCCCTGCCAAACAGTGAGGAAGGCAAAGAACAAAACACATGGGGGAAAGCCCCCTTGTTGCTCCGTGAGTTTGAGCGAGGGAAAGGCTTTATCGCAACAGTAGGGGAAATAGAGGTGGAGTAAGGGCTTGGGGATGCTGACGCAAAGTCAGCTGTGATTTAAAACAACAGTAGGGGAAAGATGGAGAAGCCCAGTGCACTCCGACTGGCTCCTCACATCTGTGTAAACTAATATAAAAATGTAGTTTGACTTTTCTCACTTGTTTTCGTTACTTGTCCATCTAACAACTATTTGGATCTGTCAAGATGATATCCAAACACAACTACTGTATCTTTGAAATAAAGATCCATTTAAATGACTTCGGAGGGTGGTAGATCACTGCCAGTTTTTGATACTGGATTGTAGATCACACCCTGCTCAAAGTTGGACGTGCCTGTCCTAAACCAAAGGGAAGTCCTCCCTTTTTAATTTGGCTTTTTTGCTTCTGTTATGCCTCCTAAGACCAGGCGACAAGGAAACTTACCTGTGTGTTCAGTTCATCTTTTTTAACTACTTGTGAGAACTTTGTGATGGTGATATAGCATTTTATCCCCCCCCTCCCTTCCCTATTTTTAAACAGATAACCAAGGGACCTCTTCTCTGACTTTGAGCTCGGAGCTGCCTTACCAAAGCACAATAAGGAGGAAAGTCAGAGAGAAGAAAAAACACGGAGCAATCACTGCGAATGTTGCTGGCACAAAATATGAGATTGGTAGCAAGCTACATATTCTGCTTACCTTACAATTAAATTATGTGATAAGAATAAAGAAAAGTGGATGGAGCAAGGAAAGTCTCATAGCTAAAAAAGGCTTCCAGGTCAAAGTTTGATAGAACGTGATACTATTGCTGTTGTGCTTGTGGGTTGCCATGGGCATGTGGTTGGCTACTGTGAGAAATAACCGAGCTACTCGGAATTTTTGGTCTGAACTTACTATGTTCTTACGGAATTGATGAACCACCCTGGGATCTTCGGATGAAGGGTGGTATACAAATTTAAGATTAAAAAAACTATTATAATTAGCCACTGAGAGAATAACTCAGTTGGTTAGAACAGGCACCCCCAAACTTCGGCCCTCCAGATGTTTTGGACTACAATTCCCATCTTCCCCGACCACTGGTCTTGTTAGCTAGGGATCATGGGAGTTGTAGGCCAAAACATCTGGAGGGCCGAAGTTTGGGGTGCCTGGACTAGATGATCCTCAGAGTCCCTTCCAACGCTGTGATTCTATAAACCCAGACTGCCTTTATGAAACTCCTAATATTTTCCCACCCAGGCACTGATCAGGCCCATAGCCTGCATCAACGTTTGTTGTATGAGTCGCACTTCCAGATGTTTTGGATGCAGAGTCAGCAGCAAGTCTTAGTGCCCTAAAACTCTGGTTTATTTATGCTTGGTTGAAATGTCACCTGAGAGAGAATAGCTGCTTAAAGGCTTAGTCCTAGTTCTGTAAGAGCTCACACATTTGCTGGAATGTGTGCGTTAAGTGCCTTCTGTTAAATCATTCCAGCGTCTAACTAACAGGACTACTCACAGTGCATTAAGCTCAACACCTCACCCATTTCACATTAATTTTACACATGGCTTGCAAAAGAGCAGAGAGCGCATTTCTTGCTGGGCCGGAGGTTGGCTTTTTTACCTTCTGAGTTTAGTCACAGGAAATTAGATCTCAGGGGCTTATGACGAGGGCGCTGTCATTCGAATAGTCTTCTTGTAATTACCATTCAGAACGCCATTCTCTGGCTGGGGTCGTATGGCTGGTCTCCAGCTGTCCTTTCCGTAAAAAGATTTTCATACCCGTAGAAATGCGACTGGTTCTTCTGATGCTCCATCATAAGACTCGAGCATCGCTCTGTCAAAGCCTTAAGAAACATAGCAAAAAGCAACAGGAAGCAGTCGAGGCAGACCTCGGTATTGCCTCCCCTGATTTGCAGTGGCCCTCCAGTGTTTCAGGCTGGATTCTCATGCCTTCCAGGTTCGATTCCCATATGGGACAGCTGCATATTCCTGAATTGCAGGGAGTTACATGACCCTTCCAACTCTACAGTTCTGTGATTCCCCTTTGCTCATTTTCTGTGACCTCTCCCCCTGCTTTGGTATGTCAGACATGACCAATTGCTCTACCAACCTCTTGTGTGCATATCAACAGATTTCTGTTTGATTATTTATGCCTAGATAAGAAACCACCCTTGCTTGTGAGGTCATCCTTCTCATCCCTTCTCACAGCCAACACATTGCATCATGTCAGAGATGCAGCTGAGAACTAAATGGGCTATTCCTCAATCATTTTTGGTTGAGCGACAAACTCTTGTCGGTTCCTTTAGCAAGCTAATGTTTACTTCCACCCCAGCAGCACAGTGATTTTAACTATGCAATCGGCAGGATTAGATTTGCAAAATAAAATATCGCAAGGTGAGCACCACAAGTTTTTTTTTAAAAAACAATAATAGCCTGTGTACTAGTACTGCTGTATGACTAAATTATGTGTACTTTCCCTGAGAGTCTAGTTTGATTCCCCCTCCCATGTACCTATTCCTCTCTTGCAGTACGCGTAGTAATTGAAGAAATGGGCTATGTCAAGACTCGGGACGACGATGAGACTGCAAATCTCATCTGGAGTGATTGTGCCGTGCAGCAGGAAAAGATTGCCGAGCTCCGAAACTACCAGGTACAAAGAAGAAATAACTAGGTAGCCTTGGGCACCTTGATCAGGACAGAAGAAGAAATAGTAACATTTCTGTATTGCTCAAACTTTTTTGGGGGGGATCTGTATATTTAATTGTGCATTCATGATTATGTACCCATTACCTTCTACCGACTTAATGGGAAGCAAGAGTTGACTTTCCTGTTTGCAGAGGTCTGCTGGATTTCAATTTTTTTTTGGGGGGGGGGATGTGCAAATCGATTCTACATTTGGTGGTTGCACATTTCTCTCCAAATCCCTTTGACTGATACTGCACCACCTCAAGCTGATGGACCACTTCAGTCTTTCATGTTCCCAAATCAAAAGCTGGTGACATGAGAAAAGCACTCTCAGGCTTCTGTGCATTGGTTAATACAGTAAGCAAGTGAAAGTGTTGGCAGGCTGATTATATGTCTTCATTCAAATGGGCCCTCGCCGATCTGCGTGCCTATATGTCAGTCACTACTTCTCTGTAGATGAGTTTACCCAGATATGCCCATCTGAAGAGCAGCCCACTGACTGAGCCTTCCCCCTGTGCTTATCCACAAGCCTTTTCTCTCCCGTTTTTGCTTCTGTTTTCCTAAAATGAATCCTTATTGCCCAGAACTTAGCTAATGGAGTTCCACCAAGAGGTCCCAGTAACTAGTGTGCTTGGATGTAAGTCTGGGAGATCAGGGATAGTCACCATGGTTCTCCCCAGATGTTGAGGACTCCAGTTCCCATCCTCCCTGGCCATTGCCCCCTGGAACTGATGAGAATTGTTTCCCACACCTTGTGGCCCATGTTGGCCACCCCAGGTCTAGATCCTGGCACGGCCGTGAACCCAACATGGTGCCCCTTTGCTTCTTATATGGTCTTTCAGTGCTGGGTGGGGTGGGGTGGAGAGTGAGCACCTGAAACCAAGTACAGTGGTACCTTGGTTCTCAAATGCCTTGGTACTCAAACAACTTGGAACCCAAACACTGCAAACATGGAAGTAAGCGTTCCAGTTTGTGAACTTTCTCCAGATGCTGAACGTGCTCCGTTTTGAGTGCTACGCTCTGATTTGAGTGCCACACTTCCATTTTGAGTGTTACGCTGAGGTCTGTCTGTTTTTGCTATTTTGCGTTTTGTTTTTGCGGCTTTTTTGTTTTGTTTTTGTGACTGTGTGGAGCCCAGTTCAGCTACTGATTGATTGATTGTGTGACTGCAGTACATTGTTTATTGCTTTCATTTTATGGATCAACGGTCTCATTAGATTGTAAAATTCGTGTTAAATAGCTGTTTTAGGGGTTGTTTTTAAAAGTCTGGAACAGATTGATCCATTTTGCATTACTTTCTATGGGAAAGCGCACCTTGGTTTTGGAACGCTTTGGTTTTGGAACGGACTTCCGGAACGGATTAAGTTTGAGAACCAAGGTACCACTGTAATAATTAAACAGGCCCATGCTGTCTAATAGATTTCCAGCATCTACCTAGCACAATTAATAGCGGTCTCTTGTAGGTACTGATTTCGTTACAAGTCTAAAATAAATTCTGGTAAGTTTAATTGCCAACCCTTCCCTAATGTATGTCTTCCCCTCTTTTCTCCCGCCAGAGAATCAACCACTTTCCAGGAATGGGCGAGATCTGTAGGAAGGATTTCTTAGCAAGAAACATGACCAAGTAATTTCCTTTTTAATTTTTTTGTGTGTGTAAAGGAACAGAGGTTAATAAACTCTCTCTTTTTGTAATGTAGCATTATTTTCTACAATCTTAGGGACTTTGTGGATCAGTTTTAGCCCCCGTGTTTTATCAAGACCCTGTTGTGAGTGACAGATGGCTGTGTAGTCACAATACTATGGGGAACTCTCTGATTCAGATTCAGCAGTTCTCTAGAATATCATTTGAATGGGAGATACAGAAAGGGAGGACTGTTCCTTCCATGCTCTGCTTGTATCTGGTTGACCGCTGTGGAAAACACAATGTTGGAGTAGATGGGCCTTATTATGGTCTCTTCTTTCAATGGACTTTCCTTATGTTGTTATTAGTGTGGCCTGATCCTCTGGCTTGACTGGTTAGGGAACTGCTCTGCACACTCTTATTGGCGTGGTAAAAAGCTTCCAATAGCTGATTAGCCCAAAAATGGAAAATGAGCGAGGTCCCAACTAAAGAAGAATGGCAACTTCAGCTTGCAGACTTAACATATAGAATAAGAGAACAAGAAGAACATACGTTTAGAGAAGATTGGAAAATGTTTGGTGAATACATGGGGGGGGAATTGTCTACACTTGAAAATGTTGGCAGCCTTAAGATAAATTCAGCAGTGTAAATAGGTTTTGATGGATGTAATAATGGAATACTGAATGGTTTAGTTTACGTAAAACATGCAGGGGTTTATGATATGCAAAATGAACCATGGAAAGAGAAGAAGGGAAGATGATAGATAGATAGATCTTCCAGTAACTTCACCCCCAAAGAAGTAGGGAAATCTTTCCAAGCAGCAGAGAAGAAATAAAGATGGATTTTGTATGTAACCATTTCCCCAGGTATGTCTTAGTGCATGTGTTTCTCAGCTAGGGCAAAATGCCTGTTTGGTTATTGGACCAATGTTTGTAGCTTTGAGCGGCCCCGATCCCTGCTGTTGTTGGGATATTGCCAAAAGGAAATTTTCTGCACAGATTCCTTTGTATGTTCTTGAAGAGAGCTCTCTGCATAAAGTGAAGGTTATGAGATCAGGGCCCTTGTTGATATCTGGTTATCTCTCTCTCTCTCTCTCTCTCTCTCTCTCTCTCTCTCTGTGTGTGTGTGTGTGTGTGTGTGTGTATGTGTATGTGAAGAATTATGATCTTGAACAAAGATATAGACCAATGCAGCACCTGCTATCTAGCTCCTTAATGCAGGGATGGTCACCTAAATTGTTCTGTGTGAACTGTGTGGTTTGGTTAGATTACCGAGAATGAGCTTTTCAAATTAAAGACCATGTAGCTTAATGCAGATCTGCAGGGGGTGGAATTCTTGGGGGGAGATGGGGAAACAGGCTAGGGGTGTGGAATTATGGCTCCACCCATTAATGCAGATCATTTCTGGTTCCGGAGCCCAACTCAGAAAAAGTACTATTGAGGGAAAGAATTGTGAGGAGGGGATATGGCATAGGTTGCAGGTGGTTAGCACTCCTCGACTGTGTGTTCTTTTTTTCTCTTAAAATTGGACCACTCACCCTCATTCTATGAGGGTGGAACAGAACTGTGTTTAAAACATGGGCCTGCCACCTGGGCACTTGGCTTAGCCCTAAAACAAATGAAAAAAAAAGCCTTGGGCAGTGTCACGGTCTGGGTTACAGGCAGTCAGAGTCCTGGCTTGGTACATCGGGACTGCGGTAGAGGTTGGGAAGCAGGAATCAGCAGTCCAGGGTCAGCAGTCTAGGGGTCAGGAAGCCAAGAGTCCATGAATCAGGAAGCCAAGAGTCTGAGGGTTAGGAAACTAGGAATCAGGAAGCCAAAGCACAGCTAGGTGGGTAGCAAGTTGCTGTGGCAAAGAGCCAGAGGGAAATGCTGGTCTTATATACCCCTCCTGGCCCTTGCCACCAGGTGCTACTAGTCTTCCGTCAAGCCTCACCTGTGTGGCCGTGCCTTGCCCTTCCAGGCCAAACTCAGGAAGGCCCCAGTCCTGCGAAGCCCTACCACTCACAGGGCTCCTGCACACACTCCTGACAGGCAGATTGAACAATTTTGAATCATGGGCTTTCGATTGCTCAACAGAGCTCCCCTCCCTTTCCTTGTCTTGTGCCCCTCAAAATAGGGTCAGGTGGGTTGGGAGATCCCCACCCCCTAGAACAGCCTGCATGTTCTGTCTGGCAAGCTGAAATGCTCATGCAGATCCGACATTTGTAATAGTGTGGCATTGAATCCCACCCATTAATTATAGCGTAGCTGGGAGTTCTTCTTAAGAAAGCATGCTGCAGAAGTGGCAAAACAAATCTCCTCGCTTTTATTCCAAAGAGGATGTCTAGAGGCAACTGTGTGAATGAAGAAAAACGGCGGCCATTCTCTTGGTTCAAATGGGAATAAGAACAGGATCACATCTTTCCATTTTATGTGCTCATAGTAGGCTCACCTTGATTCCGAAAGGTATAAGTCCTCTTCTGGTGAGTTTTGTCGTTCTGTGAGAGGTATCCTGAGCTTAGACTTGGTCCAGAATAGGAGAGGGAATTTTTCACATTTGCAAGTTAATTTCTTGGCAAGAAGGAAAGGTGGAACAGAGAACAGTTCTTTGGCATGAGCTCCATTAGCTTTCATTCAAAAGGGGCTTACATAAGTGGCCTGAGGCCCAGGCAAATATTGAAAGTGTCAGTATTTCAGCTCACTAGTGGAAGGAGTTGTTCCTAGGAAAAAGAAAGCTCCCTTATAGAGAGTGGATTTCTCTCCTTCTGTGGATTATTGTCACTTTTGCTGCTAATGAGATTTCCCCATCTTTTGTCTTGTGGATGAGTAAGTGGGAAAGTGGATCAGTTGTGTGCATCAGCAACCCTGAGCTCTGAATTACTGAAACAACCACCAAGTGTACGTATGTGATTCTAATCTGTTAGATAGCATACTTTGGAGAATACAATACTGAGCCATTGGCCCCGTTCCTACAACCACGTTTATCACCTGATGACCAGCACACACAAAAGACATCACAAATCACGCTCAATCACAAAGAGGTTTCATATCGCCTCGTATGTGAAGTCTTTCAATGGATGGACATCCCAGATTGAGTGAGACGAATTGGCATTTCGTTTGAATGAAAGAATAAGTCCTTTTGTCACTTTTGTAGAAGTACAAATATCAAAAAACCTAGCTGAGCTGCTAAACGAGACAGTAATACAATTTTGTGTGTGGTACCTTGGTTGTAATCTGAATCACTGTAGTGCCAGTATTGGATCTATAATGATCCTGAGCACAGCAATAAAACAATAGTGGCAATTGTGTTTTGTTGTGCCGTTAGCGAGTAGTTTTTGTGACAGGCTATCTATTGTACTGAGGCCTTGATGTTCTTGGCTGCAGTCCTGGTTTTGCAGATGTGCTTGTTAATTTTTGCAACTTTCGTAACGAGGCAAGAAATCTGAAGCACAGACCTCTTCTTTCCAATGGCAGTCCTGCATAATCTCCTTGCGGAATTAATACATTACATCCAAAGCTCTTAGGTTTTTGTTTGCTGTCTACATGCCGCACGGGGTGGCATAGTGGCACCGCACAAGCATCTTCTAATGTTTCCCTGTACAAACGACTCTTTAAATACCTCAAACTTTAGGCCAGGCATCCCCAAACTGCGGCCCCCCAGATGTTTTGGCCTACAACTCCCATGATCCCTAGCTAACACGACCAGTGGTCAGGGATGATGGGAATTGTAGTCTCAAAACATCTGGAGGGCTGAAGTTTGGGGATGCCTGCTTTAGGCATATCATGGTTCCCCTTTACATCAGAAGTATCAGTGAATGGAATGAGCGATAATTCCCATGAATGTGTTCCTGCCTTAGCCCCCTGTAAATGAAGGAATAGACTGCAAATGGGGTAAATGGTACAAATAAAAATTCTATCCCTTAAGGCAGGCATGTCAAACCTGCGGCCCTCCAGATGTTTTGGCCTACAACTCCCATGATCCCTAGCTAGCAGGACCAGTGTTTGGGGAAGATGGGAATTGTAGTCCAAAACATCTGGAGGGCCGCAGGTTTGACATGCCTGCCTTAAGGGTTCCCCTGTGAGTTGTTGGAGGAAATGTCAGACTATGCAATACATAATTGAACTCGGGAAAAGAGAGAAATCCATGCATGCAAATATTAAATAGCAAATCCCCTTTTGACTTTTCTGTAATCCTGCTGTTGTTACATTAATAATGTTCTCTGTTACGTCGGCAAACCTTTGTGGTGATACTACACATTACAGGTTGTTTTTGTGTCATTTTGGTACGTACCCTGTTCATATTGATGACCTTGAGTGGAATAGGATGTTGTGTAAGCAATCCTCCTCTCGTACAATGGGACTTCCTCTTCCTCTTCTATCCCCTGCAGCCTGTGCATCCCCCAGAATCTGCTCTGGAAGGTTCCTAATTCTCAAGAGCAGATTGTGAGGGTGCTGCGGGGAGGAGAGGTAAGTCAAGGCTATTGTGCAAGCAGAAGTCCATTTCACTCTCACACGGACTGTGTTGAATACAACCCATTTGCTCCAGTGGAACAGTTGGAGGCCCAGTCTGTTAGTATCTGATAATGAAACATAGCAGGCTTAAACCACAAAATATGAAAACTCTTCTTCCTTCCTTCCTTCTCCTCCTCCTCCTCTTTTTTTAATTTAAAAGTTTTACAGACATACAGATCTGATAATTTCCCAACAAACACATATGTTTTGACTTTCTTCCACCCCCTTTGCAGTTTCTTATAGTTTTAAATTTTTAACACGGCATTTCCTACATTGTTCCGTTTATTACCTACTCCCCGATTTATCTTTAGCATACATTTAACCAGTGCTTTTTTCTGGGGGGATGCAGGGGTATGCATACCCCTAAACATTTTGCGAATCTAAGTCTGGCCTCATTGAGGGGCAGTATTTCAATATGAGTAGGAAAATGAGAGCACCCCTAAACATTTTTAATAGAAAAAAGCACTGCATTTAACTGCTTGTTTTACCTAAATCCTGCTAACAAACTTGCATGTTTACAAAAACTTGTCAAATGTTCCCCCCCCCCTTAATAAAATTTCTTTCTTTCTTGGTTTCTTATTGTTTTGCCATTTTGGCAATTCTTCTTCTTCTTTCCCCCAGAATGATCAAATCTCAGCCTCAGGAGTACAGCTTTATTCCTCGGACATGGATCTTCCCAGCAGAGTACACACAATTCCAGAATTACGTAAAAGAACTCAAGAGAAAACGTAGACAGAAAACATTCATCGTCAAACCAGCTAACGGTGCAATGGGCCATGGGTATGTGCAAGGTTTAAAGAAGCTTCTTTAAGTCAGCCTTCTCCAACTTGATGCCTTCTGGATGTTGCTGGACTACAACTCCTATCGTCCATGATCATTGGATGCCTTGGCTGGGGCTGATGGGAGGTGGAGGCTGGGGCTCATGGGAAGGCTGCTTACAGGTTCTTCAATCTTGTGTTTCACCTGCTGTTCCTATTACTGTAAATTGCGCTGAATATAGATTTTATTGTTCTTTGCAAATATGACCCATGAATTTAGAAATAACAACAACAATGCGAATCAGATTTTTCACACAATAGTAAAAATGGTAACACACATCTGTTTTCATTTGCTTTTTTCTTTTCTTTTTCTTTCTCTCTCTAGCTGATAAAGAATTGACCTGATCTGCATATTTGTCAATGCATTATCTTATAAGAGCACCCAACATAGCTAAAGTTGTTTGCACAGGCTTATCAGCAATAAATGATTTTTATTCATTTTTTTAGTCTGAAATGGTGTAATAAGATAAAATAATTCATGCTCATTTTCAGCTTGGTTTCTTTTAAATAAAGCTTCAACCAATTGCCAGGACAGGATTTTTTTAAAAGGTAAATATGTGTGAGGCCATAGAAACGTAATTGATGGCACTCATAACAAAGCAGCTGGATAGATTCTCTGGAGAATCTTATGACTTAAAAAGCTGATTTAATTCCTTAACTTGGTTGATTTTACTGCAGTCAATGAGCACAAACTCCAGTGGTGACAATGAAGCCACACATGAAGGGATCACCAAAGAACCCTTGGTCCTAAATATGTTGGAGATCATTTTGCATTGCTTTAGTGTAAAAACAGGCTTCAAAAGCAAGGGGACTTATCTGATCTCTTGGGAACACCAGAACATGTGGCCGACAATTCAAAGTGTTAGTGCTGACCTTTAAATCCCTAAATGGCTTTGGCCCTGTATACCTGAAGGAGAGTCTCTCACTGAGAGAAGTGAGGTTACAGGGAACCAGGTCGAGGGCCTTCTTGGTAATGGCACCCGCCCTGTTGAACTCCCTCCCATCAGATGTCAAGGAGATAAAGAACTATCTGACTTTTAGAAGACACCTGAAGGCAGCCCTGTACAGTCATACCTTGGTTTAAGTACGCTTCGGTTTGAGTACTTTCAGTTTAAGTACTCCGTGGACACGTCTGGAATGGATTAATCCACTTTCCATTACTTTCAATGGGAAAGTTCGCTTCAGGTTAAGTATGCTTCAGGTTAAGTACGGACTTCCAGAACCAATTGTGTACTTAAACCGAGGTACCACTGTATAGGGAAGTTTTGTGTTTGTCGTATCGTGTTTTAATTTGTTGGAAGCAGCCCAGAGTGGCTGGGGTAACCCAGTCAAATGGGCAGCATATAAATAAGTTGTTGTTGTTGTTAGTTGTGTATGACCTTAGACACACTTTGCTAACCTAGTGCCCTCTAGACATTACTGGACTACAACATCTGGAGAGCATCAAGTTGTTGTCTTGTTAAAGCAAATTATAAACATCAGTTTCTGAACTGATGGGATCCAATGATCTGTCAGAGCTGTAATTGTATTTCTGAGGGTTTACTTAACTTTCTGTGTTTAAAACTCATCTTTGTGCCTTTTAACCAGGATCTCCCTCACAAGAAATGGAGAGAAGCTGCATTCTCAGGAACACCTCATAGTCCAGGAATATCTTGACAAGCCCTTTCTTATTGAAGGCTACAAATTCGATCTAAGAGTGTACATTCTGGTGACATCCTGTGATCCCTTAAAAATATTTTTATATCATGACGGGCTAGTGAGGATGGGCACAGAGCTGTATCATCCCCCCAATGATTCAAATCTGGTAAGTGGTTGTTAGGATCAAACAAAACACTTCTGAGCACAAAATAGTTTAGGTGCCAGAAGAGGAAAAAGGGAATGAAATTTTGAGCAAAAAACATTGAACAATTTAGTTAGGCAAATTCTAGTCCTTGTTCACCCGGGCCACCTTGTGTTGGAGCCTGTGATGCACATCAGCAGGCTAATAAGATACACTCGGAAAACGCTGTTCATGTGTTCCTTCAGGGATCACACGTTTAACATTGTGTTGTGTGTGGAAACAAGGCTATGCCTACTGGCTCCACCCCCTAACCGTCCCTGTTTGCCCGCCATCTACCGGTTCGTACTGGGGAAGGTCCGAAACAGGAGGTGGGGAGCTTTCTCTGAATGTGTAATCTCTACTGTGACTTGGAACCATGCAAGTAGAGTAAGACTCCCCTCTTCAAGCCTTTTTTCCCAATCCGTGGACAACATGAGTGTGTCGTGACCTTCGGCTCCAACTTTTCACCCTCGTGGCTGTAAATTCAGAGAGAATATCAAATTGGAAGAGACACTTGTCCCTGGAAAAAGCTCCAGATGTTCCCACTGCCCTGGAAACTCCAGCACAAGAGAATCCTATGTTGTTGACATCTCTCTGGCCTTGGGATAATTGCGATGATACAGAAAATACAATTTGTGCCTTGAAAAAGGACATACTTGCATCTTGCAGTGGAAAGGCCTTGCCTCGTTTTCTTGTTGCTATCCCAACAGCAATGTTTTCTGAGCGGATTGAGTATCAGTAAATGTTGAAGTGCAGCTGCTAAGCTTAAAACGATGATGCAGCAGATTTACCCAGGATTTCAAATATTTGGGCTGCAGTCCTAATGCGTGTAGGGGGGGAAGGAGAACCAAATGCTCACCTGAGCTGCCTCACCCAGTACACTTCTGGGCTGGAAGTGAGGATACAGCCGCCGCCTTGTATTCAATCATTTTCTGCTTTAAAAAACCCAGCAACCCAATTTCCCTTTCACTTGGAACAGTGGGAAAGAAATAACTATGACACCTCCTAGGTCAGCGTAGTTTTCTCCTTAATTTAGTGTGTGTCTGGTGACCGGGAAGCTTTGGGACCCTTCAGATCTAACCCTTCCTTGGCCCACTCCTGATGTTGCTCCCTTTGGGGGAGTTTGAACATCAGTACGACAAGGGACACAGATGTTTTTGCAGTGGCAGGGAAGAGGCGCCAGACATTGAGTGTCCCTCTTTGTGGTCGGAGTTCTCACTCCACCCCATAGCTGTCAAGTTCTCCCCTTTTTAAAGGGAAATTCCCTTATGCTGAATAGGCTTCCTCGTGAGAAAAGGGAAAACTTGGCAGCTATGCTCCACCCTCTAAGAGGGAAATCTTCCTATGGAAAGCAAGTATGGTGTAGTGATCAGGACAATGGACTTTGACCCGGGTGACCAGAACTGAGTTTCTGGAGAGTTCTGGCTAGAAAATATCCCTGCTAACAGAGCCGATGTTAGGATAATATGGAGGGGGGTTAATTACACAACCATGCCCTCCTGTGGGATATAGCTGGCATTAATAAGTAAGTACGGTCCTTGGGACACCCTCCTAGGGACCATCATATGACTGTAGAAATGATCTTAAAAGGCCTGGAATAAAAATAAAATGGTGTTAGCTGGGGGGCTAACAGTGAGAAGGGCCTTTCGCCAGTAGCCACCTGTGGCATGTCAGTTGGTGGTGGCACCCGGAGAAAGGCTTACCTCAGATTAATGTCTTTGTACCTGTAGCTCAGTAGTGACCCTTTCCTATCTTCTCTTCCTCTCAGGGCCAGCTGTTTATGCACCTGACCAACTACTCTGTGAATAAGCATAATGAGCGTTTTGAGCGGGACGAAACAGAAGATAAAGGCAGTAAGCGCTCTATAAAGTGGTTTACTGAGTTTCTGCAAACAAATCACCTTGACGTTTCCAAATTCTGGAATGATATTTCAGTAAGAGAAAACTAATAACGCAATAGCTGTTTTCAATGTTTATGTTGGCCTGTTGCGAGTGCGTCCTCACTTCTCGACTCGGACTGGGATGCAATCTGGTTTTTGACTCGTTGCAAGTTCTTCTTTGGAAGCACATTTTTATATAACTAAATTATATTTGGCAGAGTGCAAACCCGATGATGTTTCATATAAAGCCGCCTTCCATGCCTCGAGGCTGGGAAATTGACACAAGAATCAGATTGTTTCAGCCAAGTGACAAACGCATTAAACGAAATTCAAGTTTGTTTATGTGCTCTTGTGATTTAGAGTGAAACCAGCTGTTGATTAGATTCCTTAATTCTGCACAGTCAATCTTGTCTCTTGTATTTGAATGTGTGTTGCTTAATGCCTTTTGGTGATCTAAAACGAAACAAAACAAAATAACACCTAGACAAATAACTTTGCCCTTCTCTCTCTTCTCTGCACAATCCCCCAGGAACTAGTGGTGAAGACACTCATAGTAGCAGAGCCCCATGTCCTTCACGCTTACCGTATGTGTAGGCCAGGACAGCCTCCGGGAAGTGACAGTGTTTGCTTTGAAGTTTTGGGGTTTGATATCCTGCTGGACAGAAAACTCAAGCCATGGCTCCTAGAGGTAAGCTGCTTTAAAATAGCAATAATAATAAGACAAGAGCATTAAAGGGCTAGATACTTAAAGCCCATTTGGAGGTCTTTAAAAGAGGAGTAGACATGGAGGAGAAGACTATCATCAGCCACTAGCCATGATGGCTATGTTCTACCTCCACTGTAGGACACCAGTTGCTAGGAATCACATTTGGAGAAAGCTCTGCTGCACTCAGGTCTTGCTTTGGTTGGCCACAGTGAGATCATTGTGCTGGAAAAAAGATGGACCATTGGTCTGGAGATGCAATGGGGTTGAGGGAACGTTCTTTCATATGTGTTGGACCTGTAAAATGGTAAAGCGTATTAGGAAATAATTCATAATGAATTGGGAAAAAATGTTTAAAAGTATGTTTCCAAAAAAACCGAAAAGAGTCCTTTTCGTTGGGTGATAATTCAGACGGAAATTCCCAGGTGTCAAAAAAGGTTATTTATGTATGCCACTACTGCAGCCCGTGTTTTGTTAGCGCCCAAATGGAAAACCGAGCAAGGTCCACTAAAGAAGAATGGCAACTTCAGCTGATGGAATATGCGCTGCTTGCAGACTTAACATATAGAATAAGAGAACTAGGAGAACATACGTTTAGAATTGGAAAATGCTTATTGAATATATGGGGGGGGGAATTGTGTACACTTGAAAACGTTGGCAGCATTAAGATAAATTCAGCGGTGTAAATAAGTTTTGATGGAATGCCGAATGGTTTAGTTTATGTAAAATATGCAGGGATTTATGATATGCAAAATGAACCATGGAAAGAGAAGAAGGGAAGTCATTGATGTAATAAAAATGTAATAAAATGCAATAAAAATGTAATAAAAATTACCAAAAATAAAATAAAATTGATGGGCCATTGCTCTGATCCATTAAAGATTAGATGTTCTTAACAGTTTGTAAGTGTTACGAAAAGGATGCAACGCGAAATCTCTGAACCATGCGCAAAAATGGCCAGGTCATTGAGCAAAGCAAACCCATTTCACAATGGATGGCGTTTGACAGCCCTGCATTTTATTTGCTGGGAGCAGGGAGCAGGAGAAGAGTGCAGAGGGCTGTTCCTCCAGGCTCTCCATCATTCTCATCTGTTTGGATGCTGGACTAGGTGGATCTTCTTACATTCTCAAAAGGCTGGCCGTGTTTCGAAGCCAGCATATACCCAGTAGAACTAATCATAGAAGGCCTTCCTGGATGAGAGCTTTTTCACAGTGCATAAAACAACTCAAAAGAGATGGTGGTTTAAAATATGAATGGGTTTTATCAATGCTTGGGAACTCCCTTTTCACAAAACATTCTTGTGGACAAGTCAAATATTTGCTCCCTCTTTGTCCTGGCTTGTGTCTTGTTTTAAAGATGGAATTGCTTGCACCATCTAGTGGAAGAAACATGGAAGATTATCCTTCAAGCAGAGCAATAGTGTCTCATCTGGAACATTAATTTTATTAACTAGTTTATTTCTATTAACTAATATTATTAACCACTGGCTTGGGAAGCAGTTTTCACACATTAGTCACCATCCGTGTCTATCCTGTAGTTTCTTATGAAATACTGTGTTTTGATGCATTTCCCTCCCCAAACCACCTTTGATCTGAAAGGAGAAAACCTAGTTTAAAGCTGGTAATATATACATAGCCTAATACATCAATAGCTGCATTTCTTCAGAGACACAGTCCTTTTGTTTCCGCGTTGAACGCATCTCAACATGCCTCTTCAGACTCCCCATTGTTTCTGAACTGAACTTTGCTTCAAGTGTTGATTTATTTTTATTTTTGTATTTTTTATCGGCCACAGTGTTTTATGTGAACACTAATAAAAAAATTCCTTCAGTAGCACCTTAAAGACCAACTAAGTTTATATTTTGGTATGAGCTTTCGTGTGCATGCACACTTCTTCAGATACACAGAATCTGATTATGTACTATGTGTAGTACATAAGAGTGGGACAGAAATGTCCTACATAAAATCAACGAACCAGTCCTCCAGTTTACGCTATCCAGAGCTTCCGCGCGAGAGCAGTGGTTGCATGATGTCTTTCTCTTGTAAGTGGGAGAGAGAATCACTTGTCAACACGAGAAATTGCCCTAGATGGCTCGCACAGGACTAGATTGAAGAGAATGATATGGTGTGTCGTCTAAGAGGATATGCAAAAGGCAAGAGTCAATGGTGATTCCAGAGAGGAAGAAGGCAAAGGAGGGTTAAGGAGGGCAAGAGAAGGAAAAGTGTGCAAATGAAAACTGGATGATGAACATGGCAGGTTGGAAGCAGATTCTAGATACAGCCTTGCTCCTAGATGCACAGGTGGAAGCAGTGGCTAGGAGTGCTCATCTACATCCACCATTCACACGTCCTTTCTTCGAGGAGCTTCTAATGTATGTGATAGTCACGTCCCAGTGGGATTGCTAACATGCCCTACACAGGTTTGAAAGCTTCTGTTGCTCTGGAATGCAACTGCCACACTCTTAACTAAAGCTGGCAAAGTTGAACCTACAGTCTTAATATTACATCATCTGCACTAGTTTCCATGCGGGTGGCGCTGTGGTCTAAACACTGAGCCTCTTGGGCTTGCCGATCAGAAGGTCAGCAGTTTGAGTTAGCTCCTGCTAACTTAGCAGTTCGAAAGCACGCCTGTGCAAGTAGATAAATAGGTACCGCTGCAGTGGGAAGGTAAACACCGTGGTTTCCCTCACGGTGTTCCATTGTGTCAGAAGTGGTTTAGTCATGCTGGCCACATTGCCCCAAAAGCTGTCTGTGGGCAACCGCTGGCTCCCTCAGCCTGAAAGCGAGATGAGTGCCACAACCCCATAGTTGCCTTTGACTGGCCTTAACCGTCCAAGGGTCCTTTACCTTTTTTCCCCTGGTTTCCACACAAAACTAAAAAACTGAAGGCATCCCTTTTGACTTCAATGTTCTGGACAGTTTGAATGTCACAGTTCAGATCTATCCAAACCTACCCAGATAATCTTCTGATGCCCTTGTGTCCCTGGGCGGACAGACACAAGAGACAGGGGCCTCTTCTCAGTGATGCCAAGACAGTGAACTTCCCATGTTGAGCAGGAAGGTGTGAAAGGCATTATTCATGGGCTAAAGGTAAAGGTACCCCTGACCATTAGGTCCAGTCACGGACGACTCTGGGGTTGCACGCTCATCTTGCTCTATAGGCCGAGGGAGCCGGCGTTTGTCCACAGACAGCTTTTGGGTCGTGGCCAGCATGACTAAGCTGTTTCTGGCGAACCAGAGCAGTGCATGGAAACGCTGTTTACCTTCCTGCTGTAGCGGTACCTATTTATCTACTTGCACTTTGACATGCTTTCGTACTGCTAGGTTGACAGGAGCTGGGACCGAACAACGGGAGCTCATTCCGTCGTAGGGATTCAAACCGCCGACTTTCCGATGGGCAAGCCCTAGGCTCTGTGGTTTAGACCACAGCGCCACCCGCATCCCTATTCATGGGCTAAGAACCCTCAATAATCAAGAAATCTGATTGCTCAGTGTTTGAGCTCATGGGTGTGATTCAAAGTGTGTTTTTAGTGAACACATGAAGAATCCCTATTCAGACTTTGGGGGTGAAGCTGGTGGGGGGTCGGGGATGTTGGGGCCTGCATGCATGCCCCCCCCATATTATTTCCAAATAGTTTGAAATAATGCCTGAGAGTGTGGGTGTTTGACATTTGAAAATTGGGCCCCAGTGTTATGTCTGTGTGAGAGCATACCCCTCGGTTATTTTGTGGATTAAGACATTCCTGGATATATTCTGTCCTCTAAATTTTTCAGATTAACCGAGCCCCGAGCTTTGGTACTGACCAAAAAATAGACCATGATGTGAAAAAAGGTGTCCTGCTGAATGCATTAAAGCTGCTCAATATAAGGTAAAATTACATTTTCCCTGTTGCTCTTATCGTTACAGTTGGTTTCTTTTGGAGGGGGGGGGCAGGGAATAGAGATACTGTACATTTATATCGTGATGTACCAAAGTCATTGTAAATGCTCCATAGGAAACGTGTGGTTTATGTTAAATTCATCTGAGCCAAATTTAATGCTGTTCCCTCATCAGAAGATATGTTAGTTAAATCTTTGTTTGATCTGGGAGCTGTAGAAGGCCCAGGCAACTTCTTCAGACAGCACTCTGATTTAAATCTGCTACCCACAGTAGGAAGATCTCGTGTTGGGGCTAAGTTAAGTCATGAGAGGGAACAATGGTGGGCATATATTGACCATAAAGATGGTAAAGGAAAAGCCTGGCTCTCTTCCTGTCATCAAAGGGAGCACACCCTTATCTCCCAAATTCTGCTTCCTTGGCACACAATACTACAAGCTTTTGATGAATTGCGTTCTTCCCCCCCTTCCCCCCTTCATTTTTCTTTTCTTTTATTCATTTCAGTTTTGTGCTCTTTTGCTGTTTATTGAGACCTCTTAACAACTTCATTTAATAGAAGCTTTCTGGTGCCGTTTGAAATCCAAATTCTTTTGAGTTAGCTGAGTGCTATAGCAGTCTGAGAGGGAGTAATTAATAAACGAGAGAAAACTGCAAGCGAGGGGAAAGTTTTTGCAGGTTCCGTCTTACTTTTTAGAATGCTTCTGCTGTAAATGTTTTATGGGTGCCTCCTCCCATGGGGTGCATTTCCTTCGCTGTCCTCGTTGGTGTGAATTATTTATTTGGTTCTTTAAAAAAATAATTACATGATTGGCAGCTAGAATCGGAGCAGAAATGTAGTTCGCTTTATTGTCCTTCTGGCACAAATCGATTTCTTGTGTGGTTATTATTTTTTTAAGTTGCTGAAATAAAGATGCAATAAAACACCACAACTTGATAAAACACCACCGCGAAATAGAAAAAGGCAGACACATTCCCGTTCCAAGATCCTTTCTGCTGACTCCAGCTTTTACATTCCCCAAACGATGCTTTCCAGTTCCATGCCTTTAAATTCTCCTCTTCCAGTCAAGCTCCTTTCTCTGTATCCGGCCCTGAATACCTTCCTCTATCCTTTCCTGAACTGCCGTTCACAGAGGAGATGGGCTGAAGTGGCAGCTTCTATTCCTGCCGCTGCAGCTGGCTGTTTGCCTGTTCATCCCCAAGGGCAGGTAGATAAACGCCATTGCTTTCCCCCCTGTCCTGCATTCTCCTGGCCTACAGCTGATCCTCAGTGTCCTTGCCACTTTCTGGCTGTCCCAGCAATCCGTTGGCAGTGGAAAGAGCTGTGCTTCAGGAAAGCAAGGCTGGTCTCTTGCTGATGTATTTCCAATATGTTTCTGAGCACATTTCAAAGTGTTGGTGCTGACCTTTAAAGCCCTAAAAAGCCTTGGTCCTGCATACCTGAAGGAGCGTCTCCACCCCCACTGTTCGGCCCGGACATTGAGGTCCAGCACCAAGGGCCTTCTGGCAGTTCCCTCACTGTAAGAAGTGAATTTACAGGGAACCAAACAGAGGGCCTTCTTGGTAGTGGATCCCATCTCCTTCTATCAGATGTTAAGGAGATAAATAACTGTGCATCTTTTAGAAGACATCTGAAGGCAGCCCAGTACAGGGAAGTTTTTAATGTTTGATGTTTTATTATGCTTTTATATTTCCTTGGAAGCCGCCTAGAGTGGCTGGGGCAACCCAGTCAGATGGGTGGGGTACAAATTGAAGTGTAGGTGGGTTCCCACAATACAAGACATAGTGATAACAGCAAGAACCTTTATTGAACTACCGGTACATAACTGAACAACAGGGACAAAGCAACTGCTTATATACATTTCTGAAGGCCTGGGCCACTCCTACTTCCAATGCGATTGGCAGTCTAAACTTCCAAGCTGCGAATCATGACTCAGAGTTTAAGGTCCAATGTTTAAATGTTCTGTGATTGGATATCATGTATCGAATCAGAACACAGGAGCTCAGAATCCTTAGTCCAGACTCAAGGTCAGGCAAACACAGGCCACTGAATACATAACCCAAATAATAGAATTGTTGTTGTTGTTGTTGTTGTTGTTGTTGTTGTTGTCGTTGTTGTTGTCGTCGTCGTCATCTATTAGAGGCGACAGGCAAGCAGCGAAGAGCGGCTGCTATTGAAAGGGAGGGCAGGCAGCTTCTGCTCCCACTGCCAGTCAGTTGCTTATTACCGCTGCCAATGCCTCTGCTCTTCATTTCTCAGGCAATGAGAGTTGAGGAAAGGAGCTGTCCCTGCTCTGAGGGAGCTCATGGAGAGCACCTTTCTCAGAGGCCTCTGAAGCCTTGAACCATCCCTGATGGTGATGGTGACTGTGGATGTTGGGTGGGGGGAGGGGAATACACTTCCCTCACCTTCCAGCAGGTGAGTTCCACTGCAAACTCACCGACAGGCCCCTATGCCATGAATTTTTTTTTGCCCAGTGGCTCCTATGCATCAAACTGTTTTAAAGGCCTAGTAGAAGGTGAGGCCAGATGGCACCCCTCTTTGATGGAAGAAGAGGAAGAAGAGTTTTGGGATTTGATATCCCGCTTTATCACTACCCTAAGGAGTCTCAAAGCAGCTAACAATCTCCTTTTCCCTTCCTCCCCCACCACAAACACTCTGTGAAGTGAGTGAGGCTGACACTCTGTGAGGTGAGTGAGGCTGAGAGACTTCAGAGAAGTGTGACTAGCCCAAGGTCACCTAGCAGCTGCATGTGGAGGAGCGGAGACGCAAACTCGGTTCACCAGATTATGAGTCCACCACTCTTAACCACTACACCAGACTTCTCTGGGTTTCCTTTTCATCGCTGTGCCTTTCTGTTTCAGGACAAGCGATAAAAGAAAAAACCTAGCCAAGCAGAAAGCAGAAGCTCAGAAGAGGCTTTACGGCCAAGGCTCCATGAAAAGGCTGTCGCCGGTGTCTGACTGGGAGAAACAACGCCGTTCCCTAGAAAGAAGGAGAGAGGAACTGGTAGATTGTTTTTCCTCAAATAAATGAACAAGCAAGCCTCTGTTTTCTTTCCTTCCTCAAGGAAGATGTTTGATCACTTCTTAAATGTTCTTGATTTTCAGAAGGAGAGACTGGTACAAGTGCGCAAGCAGATCTCCAAAGAAGAGCACGAAAACAGGCACATGGGGAATTACAGGTAGCTATGTCACCTGGGCATCCTATCAGAAATAAATCTTGGGTACCGTTGAGTGGCACTGTGGCCTCCCCTGGTTTTAAATCTTGGTCAAGATGAGAGGTTATCAACCATAATTATTGACAGTGCATATATTATTCTAAAGCTATGATCATGGGGGAATTTGCTGCAGCTTAGAGAGGAGAGCGAGGAAGGAACTATGCACTGCCATGGCTGGTTCCATATTTGCAAACTATAGAATTCAGGAAGCCTGCACCCAGCCTTAGAGATGAAAAGGTTATTGTTCTAGTGAACTGTTAGTTTATAATACTCAGCAAATAATGTTTTTGTTTTGGCATTTACATTATGATTCTTCTAAATTGTCTTTTCGTAAACTTTGTTAGGAACTTGATAGGTGGACAGAAAAATACTTGCAATCACTAACACACACACACACACACACACACACACACACACACACACACACACAAACATAAGACCCCAAATTACCACTCTAATTAACTGTGAAATATAAGATTACTTATTTCCAGACACTACAATGAAAACATCCATTGGGTGCTCTGGTGATTTCTGTCCCTGAATATATTTCTTTCTTTTCTCTTCTTTTTTTGCAAACTTAGAACAATAGGGTTGAATTATGAAAGCAAAATATTACTGATTTTTGTTTTTGTTTTTAATGGGATGGATCATGTTATGCTTTGCTATTAATTGATAGTGCACCTGGTGAGTAAGGTGTGTTTTAATGGAGCTTATTCCCAATCGTGCTTAGGATTGGATCTGTAAATCACGGAAGAGGCAGCAGCCTTTCCCAGTCCAGTTTTGAACTGTATTCCCCTGGGTTGCCTGGAAAGCTTATCAGGAGCTTTTTACAGTCAGAAGATTGGTATTGGTGGACAACCTTCCTCGAAAGGCAGCTTTCCAATCATAGGTACATAGGAAGTTGACTTGCACCAAGACAGAATATTTATCCATCTAGCTCATTGTTTTTTTTACTCCAGCTGGCCTGCCGTTCTCAAGGGTTTCACCCAAAGAATCTTCTTTATCATCTTACCTGGATCTTTTAACTAAAGTTGGCAGGGATTGAACCTGCAGCCTTCTGTTTGCAAAGCATGGGCTCCACCCCCAAGCTGAAACTTGCCCCGCAGTCAGTCTTTTCTTGAAACACACAGCCACAGGGAGGTTTTGAGAATCCTTGGGTGCTTCCTCTGCTCATTTAGGGCAATGAAATCTCCAGTAGACATGGGCACTTCAACGGTGGGTGCAGAGGATTCCTGTAGTCCTTTGTACATTTATTTATACGGGGCCATTGCGCTTTCAAGAGTTTTGTGAACAGCAACTCCCTGCCCCCAAATAAAGAGAGCCCCCAAAGTTTGGATGAATTATTCTCCTCTGACCTCCCCAGCTGTCTAGGGCAGTCTTGGGCCGTTGGATGGTATAGCGCAGGTGCTAGACAAGGCATGAGGGGTGGCTGGCACTCCCCTCTCCCAGCCTTATAGAAAGCAAGAGATGACTCAGGGCGGATTATTGTTTTTCAAGGAAAGCAATGGACAATAATTGGGATCTCCCACTCCTTTTTGCAGCACCCCCTGCCCCTTAAACTCAGCCTTGACACTTCTGAATTATGAATGCAATATTTTGTTAATGTTTCATTCCTCGCGCATACCTGAAGTTGACATTTCAGTGAGTATTCAATGTTTCAAACCTTCCTCTCTATCCATAGAAGAACTAGCACTGTCCCATTTTTCTTTGCTTTTTATAGCTTGTAACACCTACCCACACCTGTTAAACCACACATAGAGTACCGCAATTGGACTAGAATTAGTGCCCCCCCACCAGTGTATGCTTCACGTTGCTGGTGAACACAGAACAAATCGTACCTCCAGAGGTTTTGTGCATAAATCTCTAGGATCAAACTAATAAGCACATCTCTGTGGTATGAATAGAAGCTCACTTCCCCACGCTAACATGACTCCTGTTCATTTCAGTGCAGTGTGTGGTGACCTTGTTGGACTGTGGCCACACTTCATAATTTTGCTTCTCCTTCTTCTGTTTAAACCGTAGGCGTATTTACCCTCCTGACGATAAGCTGCTACTTGAAAAATATGAGGGCTTGTTAGCCGCTGCCTTTCAGACGTTCCTTGCCGGTAGAGCAACTTCACTTCAGCGAGAGATGAACAACCCCCTAAAAAGAATGAAGGTGACCACTGATTCACCCAACTTGCATTTCTATTCCAGGGGTGGGTAATGTTATCGGACCTCAACTCCCATTGGTTTTGGGCAGAATGGCCAATAGTCAGGGATGGCAAGATTTGTCGTGTGACAAACAGTGGTGCGGCAATAAAACCGCTAGCACATTTACAAAGCTAGGCAGGGTCTGGTATGGTTTCTGTAAGGGGTCCTCTCAGGGTCTGTGGGAGGAGGTGGAGTATATACATCCTGATATACTCGGAGAACGAGGAACAGCATGTGAGGGACATCAAGGAAGTGCTGGAGAGGCTGGAAAGGCATCAGCTGTATGCCAAACTGGAGAAATGTCTGTTCCATGTTAGGGAGGTGGAATTTCTGGGCCTACAGGCTGTCGGACTGAGGACTAGCCATGGACAAGGAGAAGGTGAGGGCGGCGTAGGAGAAACCCCAAAACCAAGAAGGATGTGTAAAGGTTCTTGGGTTTTGCCAACTTCTATAGGAAGTTCATCAAGAACTTTGCGCATGTCACCACTCCAATAACTGACTGTCTATGTGGGAAGAAAAAAATTATGTGGACCAAGGAGGCGCAACGGGCTTTTGAGAGCTTGAAAAAGGTCTTTGTGTCGGAACAGCAGTTGCTTCACGTAGACCCAACGGCACCTATCAGAGTAGAGACAGATGCGTCAGATCAAGACGTTGGAGCTATATTATTGCAATAAGACGGCAATAAAGACTGGAGACCCTGTGCCTTTTTCTCCAGGAAACTGAGTAAGTCAGAACAGAACTACATGATATGGGATAAAGAACTTCTCGTGATTCATGTGGCCTATAAACAGTGGAGGCATTTCTTGGTGGGAGCCTGTCATAAAATCCAGGTGTGCACCGACCACAAGAACCTGGAATATTGGCACAGAGTTGGGCAGATGGGCAGAGTTCTTCTCCAACTTTCGCTTCACCATCCAGTACGTTCCCGGGGAGCAGAATGTCAGAGCGGACGCATTATCCAGAAAGCCTGAATATCTGGAGGACGATGGACCTCCAGTGGTCAAACACATTTTTTCACAGGAAAAGTGGACCTGTGGGGAATGCTGGTCGAGGGAGTGGAACTAGCTAGACTCACCAGAGGAGAAGACTTCACTCAGACCAAACTGAGGGAACTCTGGGAAGGCAGGGGGGTGGAGGAAGGTTTCGAGGAAAAAGGGGGACTGCTTTTTTACAAGGGGACTTTGTATGCACCGGGGGGGGGCGCTTAAGGGCGAGGGTACTCAAACAGCTGCATTGCAATCCCACGACAGGACACTTTGGGTGGGAAAAAATCCTTTCTAGTGATGAGACCAAAGGGGAGAGAGCAGCACCAGCGGGGTTGCTGGAACCATTAACCATGCCCAGCAAACCTTGGGAAGTGGTTTCCATCGATTTCATGACAGATCTGCCACCATCTAAGGGCAAGATGGCAGTGTTGGTGGTGGTAGATCTGATGACCAAAATGTGTCACTTCATAGCATGTGCGCGTGCGGTGTCAGCAGAAGAAACCGCCAAGCTTTTTGTGGAACATGTTTTCCGACTGCATGGCATGCCATCTTGTGTAATTTCTGATTGCGGAAGGCAGTTCACCTCATGTTTCTGGCGTAGGCTCATGAGACTGCTGCAGGTGGAGGTGGGCTTTTCCACAGCCAGGCACCTGCAGAGCAATGGGCAAGCGGAGAGACCTAATGCCGTTCTGCAACAGTACCTGTGATGCTATGTCAATCAGAGGCAAAGCGATTGGGTGGAGAAATTGGCGCTCACAGAGTTTGCCTACAACAATGTGGTGCATGTGTCCACAGGAACCACTCCATTTATGGCTAACTATGGACGTAACCCTAGAGCCTTTCCAGAGCAAGAGGAGGAGGAGCTTAGTGTACTGGCGGCGGAACACTGGGCAGAGGAGATGGAGGTCATACACCAACAGCTCAAGGAGAACCTCGAGAGGGCGAAGGAGGCTTACAAAAGGGGAGCGGATAGGCATAAGAGGCTGGGGGAGGTGATTCGGGTGGGGGCAAGGTATGGCTGTCACCACAAGGTCTTCCTTCCTGGGGATGGTGCAAGAAGCTGGGGCACAGGAGGTTGGGTCCCTTTGAAGCAGTGCAGCAAATCAATCCAGTGGCTTTTAAGTTGCAGTTGCCAGAGCACATGAGGATACATCCAGTGTGTTCATAGATCTTTGTTGTCTCCCTACCGGGAAAGACATCGTTTCCAAAGGGAGGAAGGGGAGGACCCTCCACCACCCAGGGTAGAGGAGAGGGAATTGTGCAATGAAGCAACAGAAATCTTAGATTCCCAATGGCACCGGGATGCCTTGGAGTACCTGGTAGCTTGCGAGGGGCTCCAGAATCAGACAACTCCTGGGTGCCAGTCGGTAGAATTAGCGAGGAATACATGATAGAAGAATTCCACGCTCTGTTCCCACATAAACCCAAGCCACCCAAAATGTGGGTGGGGTAAGTTTTTGCGCTCACTGACAGCGAAGAGGAAGAGTTCTGGGGTTTTTGCTCAGAAGGGGAGGGAGAGAATGTTGGGGAATGGGAGCACGCTTCAGAAGATGGAGGAGGGGGAGAATGGGAAGCAGTGTTTGAAGACACTGATTCGGAAGAAGAATCCTTTGTTGGTTTCCCCTTGTCACCCCCTAACCTCACAGGCTGGGACCAAGTGTTTGGCACCACGGACGAAGAGGAGTTTCTTCAGGGGCAGGGGCATACCCAGGATCAAAACTAGGGGGGGGCAAGGGGCGGGGCAAGGCACAGGAGGGGAGGGGCCACAAAGTGGGAATGTGGCTGGGGCTACGGTGAGCGGGTTCCGCCGGGGCGCCATTTAGCCTCTCTGGGGCATCGCCCTCCTCCGGCCAGCAGCGTGTCCGTCCGTCCCCCGAGCGAGCGCTACTCACAGCCAGGGCACCGCCCTGATGGGGCAGCCAACGGCCCAGCAGAGGCAGCGTGGCACCCAGCAGGCCCACAACCACAGCACCCGACGCACAGAGCAGCAGCAGGAGGAGGAGAAGCGCGGCTGCCGGCCCGAGCGCGAGGCGGGCGGGCAAGAGCGCAGCGGCGAGCGGCGGCATCTCTTCTTGTGCGTCAAGCCAGAGGAAGATGCGCACAGCAGCGGCGGCCTCAGAGGAGGATCGCCTCCCGCGTCCTCCTCCCCACAGTGCCCCTGGTGGCCAGGCGCCCTGGCGCCCCCTAGCCTGGGCCTAGAGATGGCCCTGCAGGCAGCAGCGGGCGGCGGGTGGCGGCGGGTGGGTTGGCCAGTGCCCTTCCATTTAATTTTTGCTCTTTTTTTGCTTCTGGGGGGGCAGCTGCCCCCCCGCCCCGCGCTGGGTATGCCCATGTTCAGGGGGTTTGCACCCTTACCCGACAGCAGAGGAGGTTTTTTTGGGGGGGGGGCTGGATGTCAGGGGGTCCTCTCAGGGTCCGCGGGAGGAAGTGGAAGGGAGATTGGGATACAGGGAGCCTCGGCCTCTGCTCTCCAGCAGCACCTCGTTCAGCCAGGAGAGCAGTCAAACCTCCGGTGGGGAGGAGAGGGAGGCAGTCAGCACCTCAGAGAAGGGGGCTCCAGGATGCTGGCTTGGAGCCCTCGCACCATCTCAGCCTAGAGGGCTCAGAGAGGGAGACGCTACTTCCGTCGCCCCAGTTGCACAGAGGCATCAAATGCAATGAGGGGAGGTGGAGGCTGGGAGTGCCCAAGTTCTTCTGCTGGGGTCGAAACCGGAAGGGGGCACTCCTGGATTCTGCGAGTGACTGAGATAGACATGAACTTGTAGCTCTGCACTGTACATAGTATGCACAATAAACCTGTAAAAAGTCAGGTCGGATTTCGGCATTGTTACTCATGAGCAGCCACTCACCATCGTGACAGCATTCTGGGAGTCATTGAGGTTGCTCGCGAGCAATTTGCAAAGGGGCCAAGATGAGCAAAACAAATGATGGGCAGGTGAAGGGGCAAGGTGCCACCGGGCAAGGAGCCCAGGGCGGCGGGCTTCAAGACGACCCGGCACTGTATGCAGTGGCCCTCGCGCAACGCAACGCAGAGCTGGAGGAGCACATTAAGGTCGGATTTCGGCGTTGTTACTCGTGAGCAACCACTCACCATTGTGACAGTTTCAAATCGGATGGGGGACTGTGTGTTGAGATTTCTGCATTGCAGTGGGTTGGACCATGTGACCCAACTCTGCAGGTCTATGACTCTACGAGTGCCCGGATTGCCAGAAGTTTTTCACCCCTCTTTTGTTCCATGACGTTGTGTAGTGCCAAGTCATCCCATAAGCATGGTGGAATTTTTCAGTAGGGTTCCCTCCAGCACACAATTCCTCCAGCTTATGGCAATGAACAGACTGCGTTCAAGGCCAGTGTGTGAGAGGAAGTGTCTCCGAGATAGTTTCCATTCATCCAGATGTTCCAATACATCTGCCAAAAGTGGACATTCCATTGGCTAAGCATTATCTCCAATAATGTGCCTTCTCCGTGAGTGCCTGTCCATTTTCAAATGGCCCCTAGAAGAGAGGGTTTGTGTAATGATGTGTCTTTGAAAGCTTCAGGGAGTCGTTTTGGGAGATGAAAGAAACAACTCCCGACATCCTGGTCTCCAAACTTGGCAGAGGTCCTTTGAAGCAACCGCAAATCTTTAGTCCCCCCCCCTCCCCCATGTAGAACTTTTTGATAGCATTTAGATGAAAAGCTGTGCTGGAATCCCTGTGCCATCATCCCTGCTCCTAGTGTACATCCACTGCCCTAATTTTCTGCTTACCACCTTGAAAGGCACGTGAGAAGATTCTTTGGGCATCTGTGTTAGCTGTACCAACCTAATTAGGCTCCAGCAAGTCTACAGTAATACTTAATGCCTTCCTTTTGGAATCTATCCTCTGCTGGATGAGAAGCAAAATGCCATGTTCATAATTTTGTGTGCATTCTGGCTTTTTATATTAATCCAGAGATTTAACCCCCACCCCCCACGCTTTTTTAGGAAGAAGACATATTGGATCTTCTGGAACAATGTGAACTGGACGATGAGAAGTTAATGGGCAAATCTGTCCGGCCGCGTGGCCCGAAGGTATGTCACTGCATTCTAAACACCTCTGAAGTTTGGGACTGGTAAAATCAGGATAGCACCGCCATGCTGCAGGCAAGAAGGTTAAGGCCACACAGTGCAAGGAGGATGCCCTGGCCTCGGGGAACAATTTCAGTAAGGCCCTAATACATTCCTTTTCCTTTTGCTAAAACAAAAGACACCCAAAAACTACATGGATTGCAAGCGGGATGTTTCTTCCTTCTTCCCTTCCTCCCGATTTCGATTTTTGCACTGAACTGGCCGTTTATGTCCTCTAGATGGCACATTTTCACTTTCCTACAGGAAATACTTTTATGCTAAGGCAGCTATAACTGTTTATATACTCCCTTGCATTGCATCTCTTTTAGAAACTGCATGTTAACGTGGTGTCAAATAATGCACATGCACATTATATATAACAGACACACAAACTCCCAGGCTGACAGTATTGTGGCTCGTTTACCCCCAGTGCATTCTCTTCCTCTCTGTTTCGCCTCCGTGATACTTACCGAGTCCTATATAGTTCTGTTAATTCAGTAGGTGGTGGCAGCTACTAGTAATAACTAGGACATTTTAGGGTAGGTTTTTGTCCCAATTAGTAAAGCTGGGGCTCTTAGTCACCCTTTAATTTTGCCTCCCCCAGTGACCCCTTTTGGGGCACCCGGTTAAGGACTGAGGCTTAAGGATTCTCTGAAGGTCAGCTGGGTACATCACCACCCTCAGCTGAACGTGCAGCACAGCTCTGCAAAGATAAATTGCTCGTTTTTATCTCGAGTGACCTACTTTTCACTTAGAAATCATCAGAAAACAGGCAAATAAAAACCCAACAGCTCAGCTGGTAAAGAGATTAACCGTCATGGCTGCGAAGGCCAGTGGGGCAGTCTTCTTGCAAAAAACGATACATTTCCAGAGGATTGTGCTGATGTTCTGTTTTGCATCTGCTTTATGGAGGGAGGGAGGACAATTATCCGACCTTGTCAATTGTTCCCGTGGCTGTTTTGTGTGTCTCTCTCTCTCTCTCTCTCTCATATTTTGAAAGATAAATGACCCTGACTGGATATAGCGTCCCATGTGCATATGGGATTACAGTGAGGCTTACCGGGCCAAGTCCTGTTTTCATTGCTTAGGGTTTTATCCCCCAGTGCTGGCTGGCTGGTTTGTTTTATTCTATTTCCAAACCTGCTTTTCTAAAACCTTGTGTTGCACCTACATTGGAAACATTATATGAATGAGTGTGGCTTAAAGAGCTAAGCGTGTGAAACCCCTTTTCCTAAAAGAGGTCTAGTGGACATATATTACCTTTCTCTCACCAATATTACACCATCATTTTGAAAGGGAAAACTTTAGGGCAGTTTGGGGGGACCCGCAACCCTCTTGGTATTGTTTGACTCTATCTATTGAATCTTTCAATTGTTACCAAACTTTAAAATCAAATCTCTCTCTCTCTCTGCTTGTGTGTATTAGAACAATACAGAGATTCAGTTCCCACACATAGGAGATTATTTACTTTTCCATGCTACAATCCCATTGGGGCTGGCCCTATTGTTAGGCAGAGAAAGGTGGTGGTCTCAGGCAGCTGAATTTGTGTGTCATTATTTGTTACTGAAGTATTTTTACTGGCAGGGAAGCCACACTTGCGAGATTTTCTGCCTCAGGTGCCAAAATTATGCACCTTGACTTGGGTGGGGGAGAGGGCACCATTTGCTTCTCCAGTGCAGGAAGCAAAATGTATTGGGCCTGACCCGGTCCCTTGCAGTGTCACAGAGACTCCCAACCCCCCAGAATGAAGTAGGTTACAGTGAAGGGGGCGGGAGAGAAACGTTAATACATTTTTTCCCCTTCCCCCTCTCCATCTTTCTCTCCAGCCCTTGTATTCCATGCCAGAGAGTGCACAGTTCTTGAAAAAGACCGGGAACAACAGCAGCGGCAGTAGCTGTGAAAGCAGCAGTGATCTATCTGAATGGGAGGAGGAACCCGAAAAAGAATATGAAAATGCAAAGAAAGAGAGGAATGTCTCATTTGATGTTGAAGACAGGAAATTAATAGAACGATCCAGTAAGTTAGATAAATACAAAGCTAATGAAGTTTTGCAGAAAGCATGCATTATTATTATTATTATTTTCAAAATGTGTGCACATGGTTGCTGAATCTGAAAAAGCCACTGGGGACCATTTATGGATCTGAGATACTGAGATTGTGAGGTCTTCTGAACTACCCCCTTACTCAACTATCTCTTCTGTGTCCCCACCTCTTTCCACCAGTATAACACAAAAATGCATCCTGAATCATTGGAGCGCTTCTCAAAATATCTATGGAGTACAGCCCCATTATAATTTGAGAGTCTCACAGTTTCAGCTCCGCCTGCTTTCAGTGTCACGAAAAGTCACGTCTTTCTCTTTCCTGCCTGTATGTGTCTTTTCGTTAGAAAACCTATCTTGCTTTTTCCCATTTCTAAGGAAACGCTCGGGGTGACTCATATCAGTAAAATCCAATCTAACAGTCAATGATGAAACAGTCAAAAGGCAGCAGGGGGAAAAAAAGAAAGAAAGAAACAGAACGATAAAGAGACAGTAAACAAAGAAATTCAAGCTCTAGTCACACCAAAAGCTTTCTCAAGTAACAACGTTTTGAGTCTACAGTGGCACACTGGTAAATAGAGGGCCAAGTGAACCTCCTAGGGTAGGAAGTTTCCATGTTGTGGGGGCTTCAGCAGAAAAGGCTCTGCTGCACAACCCTGCCAACTGTATCTCACAAGCCGGTGGGATGCAGAGAAGGGCCTCACCAATATATTATCATTACAGTGGTACCTCGGTTTACAAACACAATTGGTTCCGGAAGTCTGTACTTAACCTGAAGCATACTTAACCTGAAGCGAACTTTCCCATTGAAAGTAATGGAAAGTGGATTAATCTGTTCCATCAGGTTCGCAGAGTACTTAAACTGAAAATACTCAAACCGAGGCGTACTTAAACCGAGGTATGACTGTATTGCTGGGGATTGATTGGGAGGTTGGAAGAGGCAGTCTTCTGGTCCTAAGCCATTTCGGACTTTAGAGACGATAACCAATTCTTTGCGTAAGGACAAGAAACTTTGGCTTCTTGATTTTCCTTCACCCATCCCCACCGCTCAGTGCTTATTTCCGAGGCAAAGACTGGGGCATTAGAAGAAGGGGGAAGGATGTCAGGAAGGGAGCCAACCTGCCTCCAATTGGCTCTTCCTCAGCAGTGTAGTGCATCTTGGCTCTTGCCTGGCGCATGGCAGCAGGAGAAGTGTTCGTTGCGTGGAGTTGGGTAGACAAGGCACCCAAGCAGAATTGGGACTCTGTAAGGAAAAGAGGGATCCCAGAAATGTCCTGGACAGGTGAAGAGGTTGGGAATCACTGTAAAAAAACAAACCATGTTTGTTTGTTTGAGAAAGGGAAAAAGGGGTGTTTTGCTTTTCGTTTACTGCGTTGTATCTCTTTGCAGGCAGAATGCACTGGAAGCGGCCTCTTAAGAAAGTCCCTTCTTACGTATCGCCCACGCCGTTGTCAGGTCCTATGAGGCGTTCTGTGAGCTGCCCTCGCTCCATTTCAGTCTTGTCTATGCAAATGCAAGGCGCCGAAAACCGCCCTTTCTCAGCCAAGAATTTGGTGCAGCTTTCTCGCCCATCTTCTGTGAGTAGGTCACACTCTTTAAACAGAGGTTCATCTGCGGGCAAAATGTCTCATACTGCCAACCTGGGTACTGTACATTCTCCTGTGGTAAGTTAGCAAATCACACCTGGAGGTGAATTGTTTGGGTTCTGGTGTGGTGTCCTCTTATTATCCAAGCCTTAAATTTCTACTTCTGCAACCAGCAATTCACAGGTAACTTAACCTAAATGAGTTTAAGATTGATAAAAGTTAACTAAAGAGTAAGCATCCTGTTATACACACCAAATGAGATATATCCAATCCATTTTGGAAACTCAGAAGGTGTAATTCAGATATGCTGAATGTGGTTAATTCACACAGCCACGGTTTGGATAATGGGTGTGGGATTTTATTGTGTCTGTATGTTATTTTGGTGACGTTTTCCCAAATATTTTTTCAAGTGATGTTGGTTGTGGCTTATTTTGAAAAATCTGTTAAACTGATTCCAAATCAGCATAGATTTGTTCCATAGCACTGGTGATTACAACTAACCTTTCTTCTCAATTGCTACTTTTATATGTACAGCATTAGAACATTTAAAAAATGATGTTGTTATTTCAGCTACTACAGTAAATTACAGAATTTAATCAAAGGAAGCCAGAAATTCAGGCACAGCCAAATGACCAAATACAGATCATGATGATTACAGTGGTACCTCGGTTTATGAACACAATTGGTTCCGGAAGTCTGTTCATAAATTGAAGCGTTCATAAACTGAAGCAAACTTTCCCATTGAAAGTAATGGAAAGTGGATTAATCTGTTCCAGACGGTCTACGGAGTACTTAAACTGAAGCGTAAATAAACTGAAGCGAACTTTCCCATTGAAAGTAATGGAAAGTGAATTAATCCGTTCCAGACAGGTCCGCGGAGTACTCAACCTGAAGCGTACTTAACCCGAAGCATGGGTGTAATTGGTTCCGGAAGTCTGTTCATAAACTGAAGCGTTCATAAACTGAAGCGAACTTTCCCATTGAAAGTAATGGAAAGTGAACTAATCCGTTCCAGATGGGTCTGCGGCGTTCGTAAACCAAAAATTCGTAAACCGAGGTGTTCATAAACCGAGGTTCCACTGTATAGAGATGATGATGATGTTGTTGTTGTTGTTGTTGTTGTTAATAATAATAATAATAGGAGAATAAGAAGAGACATCCGTTCAGTTCTCCCCAACAACCATTATATGTGTTTTTACAGCCCAGTGTTTTTACAACCCAGTCTTTTACAGATTTCCTAATAATATACTGTATGTGGCAAAATATTTTCTTGTGGTTTCTTACATATAAACATACTCAATTGTTCAATGGCTGCACAGCCACACTGGGGTGGAGGCTGGATGGGGCAAGATGAATGATATTTGCATGCAAAGAAATGTTCTTATTGCCCTCACCCACGAGCTTCCTTCAAGCCATCTTTTACCAGAGGGGTGCGTGAAGAAGCTACAGGGAATGTTGGGGTTCCAGAGCCCAGCAGTAACCATGACACTGGTAATCAGGGGGCCACTGAACCTGAAGCTGGCAGGCAGGAGCCCACTGAACCAGCTGCCAGAACCACTGGAACCTTTTGAGCCAGAGCCTCATGGGTACCTTCCAGTGGGCCTGAGGAACGTTCCGTGTCTCCCACACTCCCACAAGGAGTGCACCAGGACAGAGGCCATGGAATGTAGGAAACATCTTCAGACCAGGGGGTTGGCCCTTTAAGAGACAAGGGGACAGAGGCTAGGAGAGGTGGATTGGAGACAGAAGGTCAAAGGTTTGCTGCCAACCTTAGCTGGAGCAAGTTGCTCACTAGTAGCTGTCCGTGGTGCTGCAAGGAACAGCCTGCCTTCCTCCAAAAGCCACAGGAACATGACATTGTGGAGCTGGAGGCCAGCGAGTGTGGCACTTTGGTACTGAACCCAGGTTCTGGTCCCTTCCAGCTCTAAGATTCTGTGATTCTATCTATAGCTCCTGGTTTTGTAGGCTGCTCTCACTCTTCAGAGGCTGGCTTCCTGCTTGCTGTGGTGAGGGAGCAAATGCGTGAGGTGACTGAATCATTCCGTGTGGCCATGTGTGACATTTTTATTATGACCTCATGGTTCTATGGGACCCTGATGGAGGCTTATAGGATAGGATAAAAACAGAAATTGATTCCTGCACCTTTAAACTGCTAAAACCAGAGCCCTGCAATTGCAGCAAATAAACGCAACCAACAATAAAATAGAACAACCTTCTGTTTTGCAAAGTTGAAGTTAAAAGTAACCCAAAGCGATCTTTAAGCCGGCCGTGCTTTTTCACATGAATTAATGTGGTTCTAGGTGAGAGTATAACAAGGCTTTAAAATGAAGTCTGTCATCTATATGGAGCCCTTCTGTCACTGTAAAGATGTACTGAAAATGTGGTGCCCACTTAAATGAATATTTAGTGACTCTTCTTTTTTTAAAAATGGAGTGCTACATCTTCTGGTAGAGAGATCCTGCTTAAGGCCCGTGTTATTTATCTGACAGAGCAAGAGACGTATTTCTTTTAATAACGTGAACAAAATCACTTGCAGAGTAGGAGGGCTAAATACTGACAGCGAGCTTATAGTTTTACATTATTGTTGTGTAATTAAGAATAATGTACTGCAGCTGGCCAACAGCATGAAAAAAAATCGATTTTTTTTTTATTTAAAAAATTAGATTGCTGGAAAACTAATCATTTGGTAAAGATAAAATGTTTGTTGTGAATTGTGAGATAAGATAGATTTAGTGAGTCGTTGTTGTTAGATTAAATACCGCTTCCACAGATCAGCAGAAACTGAGGTGATGATCCCAAACACACTTAGTTGGAAACATGTGTCAGTTAAATCAATTGGATTTACCTCCGAAGAAAAGTGGTTAGGGCACTGCTATAAATATTGAGGAATATATAAATGCCAGCAAAGCAGACGCTAATGTCAAAGCAATGCATTCTGCATCATTTTCAGAGCCGTTTTACTTTACACACATCCTACAAAACATGTTGTTAAGTCCAGTATTATATATTGCTTCGTTACAATCTCTTGCTTCAGCATTAGAAATCTCGCAGATGCATCATATACTTTTGATTCTATATGTTTTATTTACTGTGTCAAAGGTCCCTTTTAAGATCCATAAAAACAGCGCGCACACACACACACAGAGAGAGATCTTCCAAGTTATTAATAATTTTATGCACTATAATGTACTGATCAATACAAACATGCCCTTGCCTGAAGTCTCTTCCTCCTCCTCCTCCTGGAATGTGTCTGTGTTTTAATTCATGTTTGCAAAGGTTGTTTTCCACAAAAGGCAAGATGTATTGAATTCAGTAGAATCCAGTAAAATCCAAGATGCATTGAATTCAGTAACATACCCTCCCCCACCCCCCGCAATCCCAACATTTTGTTTACATATTTTGGTTTTAAATTTCTCCGCTCAGTTCTTCTAAGCAGAAAATTAGCAAGAAAAGCGTTCCTCGCCTCTGCTTCTCACGTGACTCTGAAATCCCACCCCGTCACCCAGCCACCTAACCCTCTTCTGTCTTGGCAGACGGAAAGGCAACAGAGAGCCAAAGAGCAAGAGGAGGCCCTCACAAAGGAGACGCTGGTCATTTTCACTAGTATGAAGATCCGATTCCCAGGGAAAATCAATGAAGACTCAGACTTAATACTCGACGACGTGAGTATCGGAGAAGGGAAATGATAAGCAACCGGGTGTTTATTTGCCGACGAGGCTACAAAGGTGATGGACGAGGTGACACTCTTTAATGAGGGCATGTTCCCTACCCACACCCCGGGTTCCCACTCGGTAGCAGAATCCTCTGACTCTGCACCACACCATCTCCATAGCCATCACGGTATGAAAACAGTGGAAAACATTCGCGCGCAGTAAACATGGTCAGAGAATCAAGGGGCTTTATCATCCCCAAGCAAACTTTGTCCCAGCCTTTACCTATCTTGCTTGATGAGTTTTGCTGAAATCACAATTTGACATTGGAAAGGAATTTCCTCCAGGACAATTTTTTTGTACAATTTATATCCTGCCTTTTGTACAAAGACCCCCTCCCAGGGCAGTGTACAGTATTAAGAACATAATTCACACAGCATGATAATAAAAACATAGTACATAGCATAAGAATACACACAGCAAAACAATAAAATAATCCTAATAAACTTCTTCTTCTTGGGCCACGCGGCTTGGCTTACCTGCCTGAGTCATATGGAACTCTGTAGCTTCGAAGCTAGGCACATCTCTTGGGGGGGGGAGGAGAAAGGATCAGTGGATGGGAAAGACTTTTCTTTCCTTGAGAGGCTGCCCGTCAGAGTAGACAACACTGAGCCAAAATCATTTTAGCCAATGTGGTGCTCTCCAGATAATTACTGGACTACAAGTGGATCTACACTGATCTGGAAAAAACACTTTAAAAAACCTGTAATATAGCTCTCAATGCAATTTCCCATTGACGACAGATCACTGCTTTACAGTGCCCTCTGGTGTCACATTTTATAACACATTTTTAACAGGTTAGTTAGTCCTCCCATTATCCCTGGCCATTGGCCACACTAACTGGGCTGATAGGATTTTGCGCCCAACAACATTAGGAGAACAAAACGTTGGCTTCCCATAGATGGACAGATAGCCTCAACTGGTATAAAGCAGCTTCCCATGTTTCGTGGTTGGTTCTTCAAGCACCTTTGGAGATCTGGATCATGTAAGGTTTTTTCTCTTGAGATTCTGGCAGAAGAAGATCCTGACTTTGGGCCAGTGGTTAGACAATGACTCTCAGATGCACCCGCCCCTCCAAAAGCCAGTTCAACATAGTTTCCTCCAGGTCACTCACAACTGACTGTGAGAACTTTTCTCTAGGTGCCACCCTTAACGACAACATCTATGGCCATACCCATGTGCCATATGTTACCCATAAGAGGGAAGGCAGGGTTTGGGTAGCTGACATGCTGGAGAAATTGCAGTGAGAGCTAACAGGATGGCACCAAGTTGATCATCTCTGCCACCCTTCCCAGATTTCTTAATACCTTTGACAAAGCAGGCTCCAGGCTATTGATTTGACCGTCTGCAAAATGCCAAATGTACTGCACTGCGGTTCACTTCTTCTGATGTTGGCATCTTTTTGAAAGTTTAGTTCCTTTTTTTTGTATATAATTTTTATTGAATTTTCTGTTTTACCATTTAAAGTACTCAATTTTACATCTTTAAATTATCTATGACTTCCTTTCTTTCCATGGTTCATTTTACATTTCATAAATCCCTGCATATTTTCCAAAAAACTATACCATTCAGTATTCCATCATTGCACCCGTCAAAACTTATTTACGCTGTTGAATTTATCTTAATGCTGCCTGCGTTTTCAGCTGTACACAATTCTATCCCATATATTCAATAAACGTTTTCCAATCTTCTCTAAACATATCTTCTTCTTCTTCTCTTATTCTATATGTTAAGTCTGCAAGCCGCGCATATTCCGTCAACTTAAGTTACCATTCTTCTTTGGTTGGGACCTTGCTCGTTTTCCATTTTGTGGCTAACGAAACATGGGCCGCAGTAATAGCATACATAAAATAACCTTTTTTGACACCTGGGGGAAAACGTTTAGTTCCCAACCTTGCTAGGCTGTTCTCACCCAGTGGCTTTTTACTCCTCCTGTTGTTGTTTAGCAGCAGAAAAGGTCCATAAGTGTAACAGTATTGTTTTCTTTTTCCTTTTGCTCTTCCTTCTCTTTGACCTGTAAACTGGGACATTTCAAATGATCCCTCTCCCTTCTTCACCCACCATCGGTAAGGCTAGTTTTTACACCACTCCCCACAATCTTTCTCAGTTACTCTTTGCACCATCTGGTGGCACAGCTTGAAATACTACTCAGTAGAACTACAGGAGGGCACAAGGGGAAGGGGACGACAGAGGACGAGATGGTTGGACAGTGTTCTCGAAGCTACCAACCTGAGTTTGACCAAACTGCGGGAGGCAGTGGAAGGAAGACAGGAGTGCCTGGCGTGCTCTGGTCCATGGGGTCACAAAGAGCCGGACACGACTAAATGACTAAACAACAACAGAACTACAGATCCTTAACAGGCTTCTGTATTGCGAAGTACAGGGTGAGTCCTTTAAAAGAGGCCCCGTGGATACAGAGTAACATACACATACCGCACCTTGCAGTCCACAAATGTGTGCTACAAAGCAACAGTTTTAAAAATGGGAAGCATTAGGAGGTATGCAGTTTGGCCCTAACCATATGGGCTTATTTTCAGACTATTTTCACATGTGCATGGCTGCAATTTCCCTTGCTTTATGGTGGCTGGCATTTGTCCCCATTAGAGCAGTTGCACCGATGGAGAAACACCTCATTGTACCTATGGCAGTAGTTTGATTTCTTCAGAAATGACATCATTCTAATTGATTTTTTTGTGTGTGTCTTTCATACAGATTATGGATAATTGGAAATACCATAAATCAAAAGTGGCTTCATATTGGTTAATTAAACTTGACTCTGCAAAACAGAGAAAGGTGAGTGGTGCATACTCCTCTCACTGTGTGTTAGCCATTAGAAATAACACTTTTAATGAATTCTTAACTATATTGGTCATTTATCTGGTACTGTCTTATCTCAGTTGAACTTTTAAAAATTTGGTATTCTTGTAGGTCAGTAAGAAGCAGTCAGTATTGTGCCCATTTTAAAAGGTCATTTAGGTTGCCAAATCCATAGGTCAGTTCAGATGTAGCAAGAAACCAGGGTGCCTCACTAGAAGAATGATCCGCAATAAGCATCTCATTCAAAGGCCTTTCCCTTTCCTTCCTCTGACACACCTACAACGAGGAGACTGTTTTTGTTTTGAACAAAATCATATTTCTACAACACTGTTCCCTGTGGCACCTGAACTCTGGAAACTGTGGTTTTCTTCAACTCTAGCTGGTGAGCAAATTAGATCCTAAAACCACTGTGTATCTTGACTTGTTCTTATTAACAAGAGTTTAAACAAACCACGGTTTATAGTAATGGAAGCCAAAAGTAGTTCTCTGGTCCAAGGAACTGGAGTGTCACCATCAGCAGGGTTTTTTTGGGGGGGGGCTCAGCTTGGATGGCTCAGTTGGTTAGATCGTGGTTGCAGGTATGATCCCCTGATGGGACAGTTGCATATTCCTGCATTGCAGGGGGGTTGGACTAGATGATCCTCAGGGTCCCTTCCAACTCTACAATTCTATGAATTACTAGGTTAGAAGTATTTCACTGATTGCACTGATTCCTGTGCAGTCTGTAGTTCTGCTTCCTCTTGCATAGCTCTTCAGAATTACACTTTCAACCATTCAGTTTTCTTCAGCGCAAGGCTCTTCTTAAAAGCACTGTAGACTCTGTTTTCCCTGTAGGATACACACACACACACACACACACACACACACACACACACACACACACACTACCCCCAAACAGTAAGTGTATCTGCTTTCTTCCACTGACAAGTATAAGTGGTACCCCAGGCACACAGTCTGGGTCAAAATGATATACTAGGTCATTACGAAGAAAAATGGCACTTCTGCAAATGGTGGGTGTCTTTGTTCAGCTTGCAAAGACATGCCTGATGACTCAGGGGGCTAATATTACCTGAAGCGCTGATGAGCTCTCGACGTCTTTTGGCAGCAGTGCCTTGCCGTAGGCTTCTCTGTGTGTTTAATCCTAACCTCTATGAGCAATCAGAGTCATTTTTAAGGATGCAGTTAAAGAGATTGCTTAAGGTTTCGCATTGACCTTGAGGCCCAAGGTTTTCAGAGCGTGAAGCAAAAGTACAGAAGCCCGGCCTGTCCATATGCCACCATATGGGAAGGGAACTGATGGGGATAAGGACAGGTGACAGTAACAGATATAGTCAAAGGCTTTTTTAAAAGATTTCAATTAAGGGGCATAGCTAGTAGTGGCATAGCGTATAAAATGCAGGCAGACACAGGCACTAAATGGTCCATCACCTGCTGGTTTATGTGTTAGGGGTAAGGTGAGCTGAATGACTAATATGCACATATTATTGAGGAGAATATGCACATTGTTTGTCCATGGACAGGGCATTGTGTGCTCATTTCCTGATTCAACGCATGCATTCTGCAGCAGGCTTTTGCATATCTTCTGGGCAGCATGGATAATCTGAGAATGTGCCTGTGCACATTTCCCCCAGGATGCAGTGCTGGAGATGATGCATTATTGCCCAGAGGATGTACGAAGGTGCAGTACATTGGAAAGTATTAATAGTTGGATAAATGGCAGCATTACTTGAGCAGGTCACCTTAGCAAGAAAACTATGTGCAGGTTATCTTGCAAGCTTGGATAGTTAGGCGAGGGCTTTCTCCTGGTCCTTGCATATACAGTAGGAGGTACGTGTGATCGTTGTGGGAGCGAATCTCAGGACTTTCGTATCCCTTCCTCTCACAAGCAAGGCAGTTCACATCAGCCATGGTTTAGTCCTGTAAAAATGGCTGTGCAAAGCAGAACTCACAATCTGCCTGCCATAAAAAAACAGAGGTGAATCAAAAGGGCAAGGCTTCCTTGTGTAGGCACTTAAATGTGGAGAGATTGTTTTTGTGAAGGTTCTGCACGAGCAGGATGCACAGTACGGTCTGTGAGCCTGCCTTGGGGGTTTTGTATTCCGATTTTGGCACCTTTCAGCTTGATTGTAATCTACAATTTGCAGGAAAGTAAAAAAGAAAAAAGACTACTTCTTTTTCTTTTATAAATGACAGCAGATTGTAGTTATAAAACACATATGTGTGCTGTTCTACAATCTTTCATGTTTGGGGGGGCCAAATATCTTTTTTCTTTTTCTTTTTTTGCAGAAGGTGGAGATCACAATGGAAAACACAATTGCAAAAATTGTGAATCTTAATTCCTATACATTGTATATAAACTTACCTGTGGATGTTCAGGCTTCTGTGCATCCTGACACCCCTCTATATTGGTCTATTTAAGAAGTGCTAATTTACCTTCCCCACCCTGCCAGCTCCCCCCCCCCTTTTTTGGCTGAATGCCTTCCTAAATAAGTTCCTCTTGAAATCAGAATCTTTGGTTAAATTCATATGCAATTAGCCTTAGAGGCACAGAATGGTCCCTGCAATCATCTTATGCTCATGGTTTCGCATTTTGATGTTGAGTGGAAGCTGTTGGTCTGGCGTTTAGCCTATGAACCTCTAACCCTCATTTACAGAAGATTGGAATTGATAAGTTAATTGTGCCAAGAACTGAGCCAGTGACTTGTAGTCAACACTGAAATGAATTGAAATGAGGAAGCTAGTGTCCTAAGGCAAAGGGAGTTGATTTCATGTGAAGGGAGTTTTAATTTATCTTCCCAAGCTCTGCATGTATCCCCGGGGTAGATTCCTGTAGCAAAAGTTCACACGCCGCTGTTAAAGCGCCTTGCTATGCCACTCACAGAACAATCCCATAGATGTTTACTCAGAAGTAAGTCCCACTGAGTTCTTTGGTGTTTGTTCCCAAGTAAGCGGGTTTGGTATTGCAACCTTAGTCCAAGAAACCAGCCCTATCCTATGGCCCACAGTTACATTATTAGCTGGGTTGTGAAAAAGAGGTAGAACTACGCTGAATGGCAGAAAAGATTGGATTGAGCTTGGTGACCGAGTGGTACATGTTGAAACACACACACACAAAAAAGGAAAGGCAAATTAGAGTCTATACAAGAACCTTGCAGCTCTTCCCCCCCCCCAGCTTCTCTTGTAAGCCAAACACAGTAGTAAGAAATTCACAGTTCAGTTTGTTTGTTTGTTTTTAAATAGTATATAGGGTTTGGCTATGTTAGACCATCGTTTCCTTCTGTTAAACTGGATGTGGGTACTATTTTAGATGGAAAGCCCGCATTGAAACTTTGAAAACAAGCACTGTAGTGGCTAGTCTGTAAAATGCAATTAAGGGTAGGTGCAGAAGAGGCGTGGTTCTCCCAGAGGGGCGAACCACAGCAATAGATTCCTGACAGCAGCATCGTCTGCCCCCTACCAGGAGAAAATGGGGTTAGGTAGGGGCTGTGTGAATGCCTTGGCAGAGCCAATCTGGTCCTCGCATTGGTGCATTCATTCAAGCAGCCCTGACGTCTCCCCTCCCGCTCCCTCCTCTTACTGGTAAGCAACAGTGCTGCTGCTGTTTGGGGGCTATTGCTGTGGATCTGTCCCACCAAGTAGCAGAAAACAGGAACCGGAAGTGTATATTTTCGCAGCAGGGCGAGCCCATTTTTCACCTGTGCTTAAAATGCCGGCGATATAATGATCAGCAAATTAAACGCTAATTAATTGCTTGGTTATCTCATTCCTCCCTCTGTGTGTCAAGCACAGGCTGTTTGCCTTTTTTTAAAAAACAAAGTGCAGCATAAAATTAATTCAACTGAACGTTTATTCCTTGTTTTATTTAAAAACAAACAACACATGCAAATGCAGCCAACGGAAGCATTTCAGGTTTTGTAAAAGTTGAAAACCTGCTCTGGAGACGGAGGGGGAATTGGCCTCATGACATTGCAGGCTTCTCAGTGCTGGGTTTAGCTATTTTAGGCTGAAAAACAGGAAGAATGGGATTCCTTTGAAGTCGATCCTTTAAGGAAAAAACCCAAACACATCTCAGTGAAACATGGTAAATGGGCTCACCACTCATATTATACAAGTCTGGAAGCACCCCTGTGGGAGTGATTAGTTGTGCAGAAAGTTTTGATACACGGTTCAGAGAAATCAAAGTGTACGCAGAGTTTGTCGAAACCTGTTCATCCTCCTTATGGATATCCCTTTTTTATCCACAAAAAGTAGTGTCAGAGGTTCTTGCGGCTACTCTTGAGTAACGACGCTCCACACCTGCTTGTCTTCTATTTACAGTGCAAAGAGTCTGGAAAACATGTCTGCTTAGTCTGAGTCAGAACCTCGCAATGGCTTCTTTCTGTTTCGCGCCCAACATAACAGCTTGGGAACCCCAAAGCGCCTCCCTCTCGTCTTACCTATCCAGCTGCCTCCTTCTCTACTCGGTGTTGAGGCTCTTTTATGCTGCTAGAGCCTTGTCCCCCCCCCCCTCTGCTTCCTGACTCCTGTAATCTGATCCGCTACTGGAGTTACTGCTCTGAGAGGAACTCAACCTGATGAGGGGGGGGGGGGCTGTTCCCTATAAGCTCTCCCCCTTGCAAGTACTTTTGTTATTCTCCTCACAAATGGGTGAGATAAAATGTTCTTCACACGCCTAATAAAATTTTGATCCGATCTCATTTGTTTTGATTGCAGGCACTTGCCATAACCGTGTGTCAAATTTTAAAACCTACCCTTTCATCGTCGTCTTTTTGTCGCTGGTATTTTAAGTATTTATTCTTGGAGGGTTGCTGGCACAACATTTGTCCTCGAGTTTTGGTTGTTGTTTTTTTTAAAAAGTATTCCTTAATTTATTTATTTATCTGCTCACTATAATCCTTTCCCCAGGTTTTAGATATTGTGAAAGCGAGCATCCGTTCAGTTCTGCAGCGTGTCTGGGGAGTTTCAGATGTTGAATGTTTACATTTGTACCGACTTCTTAATCGTGTGTTTAATCGCCTGCTATGGAGCCATGGTCAAGGTCTGTGGAACTGTTTCTGCAATTCAGGGTAAGAAGCCATGTATTACCTTGTAACTGTCATGGCTTTCCTTAACTTAAAAAGCACCGTTCTTTTTGTCTTGTCTCTGCTGTGGGTTTATTATTATTATTTTTCCTCATAGTGAGTTACTTACTAAATCTTAACTGCTCCCAGAATTTTCTTCCGGTCCTGGAATGGTGATGGGTGGTTTAGAACTTTTGATAAGGATGGATGGGACCTCCTTGAACTCCTCAGCATCTGTGTCCTGTTCGATTTAATGGTCTGAGCTGAGATTGCACAGATTAGCGTGTTTTCCTGCTTTGCTGCCTTAACTTTTGCAACCAGGCAGAGTGGATATTGGCTAGGGCAAGAGAGGCATGTGTATGTGTGGCTGGATTGGAAAGAAGTGTGGCAGCTCCAGGGGCTGGCATATTTATTTCTCCTCCCTTTTTGGGGGATGTGTTGAGGGAATATAGGTAAAGGTAAAGGGACCCCTGACCAGTCATGACCAACTCTGGGGTTGCGGTGCTCATCTCACGTTATTGGCCAAGGGAGCCAGTGTACAGCTTCCAGGTCATGTGGCCAGCATGACAATGCCGCTTCTGGTGAACCAGAACAACGCATGGAAACACCGTTTACCTTCCTGCTGTAACGGTACCTATTTATCTACTTGCACTTTAATGTGCTTTCAAACTGCTAGGTTGGCAGGAGCTGGGACCGAGCAACGGGAGCTCATCCCGTCGCAGGGATTCAAACCGCCGACCTTCTGATTGGCAAGCCCTAGGCTCTGTGGTTTAACCCACAGCGCCACCCGTGTTGTGGTGGGAATATGCAGGATCCAAATCTTCCTTCAACCCACTTTTGAGTTGCTTCTCCTCCCACCCCCCACCCCGGCCATTAGAGCACTGGTAGCAAAGGAAAGGCAACTGTGGAGTACATTATCTTTTGGGAGAGACCAGTTGTGCAACCCTAAGCATGTTTGCACAAATACTCCCCCTGGTAAACATCAGTTCATGCACATATTTATTAAATAGTGCTTAATGCCAAAATAGGCTTCCAAGCAGCCAGAGTTGGGATCTACGGGTCCACGTATCAGACCAATATATTGGGAAATCCATTGGTAAGAGTAGAAGGGTAACTTCACTGAGCAAAAACTGGGCCATCTGATCTTATGTCTGGCATGTACCAACCAAAGCTTATTCAGCTGGATGCTTCTCCTGAGGATCCAACTCAGCAACAAGGATCCTTTACAGACACATCACATTTAGGGTTGTTGTTTTTTATTCCAGTAAAACATTGCCGTTGTTGTTGTTTTATAAGCTAATATAATGGCTGTCCAACATGAAGGTCTGTACTCCAGACATGCTTTTGTTTAGCAACTGATATGATGCTCTGTCGGAGACTTCAGGAGTTTGCACAAACCCTTGATCTGCGCCCTGCATTTTATGAAAGCAATGTCAACATGGTGTATCTTGTGCCGACACTAAAGGGTTCTGCCATCGAAGCTTTGAGATGCTCGCCAAACAACTGGCTTGTGGGCTTCTCCCTCCCCCATTTGTGTTTTATATTTCCTACCATCTGCTGGTGAAATAGGGTAGGCTCTTTACTGTAAACGGGCAAGGTCGTGCATTATTCCTCTTCCTTCTTCCATGGCTAAATCTCTCCTGTAGAGCAGTAAAGCTTTTGCCATTTGTGACAGAAAACATGAGGTCATGTCTGTTTCCATGCCAACAGGAGCTCCTGGGAGACGATATTCAGTAGAAGCACAGAAGCGGTGACTGACGATCAGATCCAGTGTTGCCAACGAATAGTAGATCTTTGTAAACAGTGCCTGCTAGTGGTTTACAAATACTCTGCCGATTCCAGAGGGTCCCTCACTGGAGTTTACCCAGACTGGGATGACACAAGGTATACACACCTCCTTTATTTTGGCTTTGTATAATCTAACATTAATTGCAATGCAGAGTGGCAAGGATTTGATTATGTTTCTATATATATTTTATTTATTTTTTTGCAATCTCAGGTTGGAAAGCACACAAATAATACATCAAGAGATGTTACAGCCTAGCAGTTGTTTACATGGCATACTTTCGGGGTTTCCTGAACTTGGGTCTCTGGCTGTTTGTTTGTTTTTGGTCTACAATTCCCATCATCCCTGACCACTGGCCCTGCTAGCTAGGAGTGATGGGAGTTGTAGTCCAGAAAGAGCTGGAGACCCAAGTTTGGGAAACCCTGGTTTAGCGTATGGCAGTTCACAGCAAGGGAGCTTGCTCATTTTTTCCATCACGAAAACAGACTGTGGAACAACAGGCCCATATAAATGGGGTGAGAGATATGCAGCCCTCCCTCAGATGTTGGATTCCCGACTTCCATCACACCCAGCAAGTGGTCAGGGAGGATGGGACTTGAAGTCTATAGAGGGCCACAGGTCCCCCACCCCTGATTTTAAATGAATATGTTCTTCTGTGTTCAACAAATCAGCCCTCAAGCACACATAGTGATGGCTTAGAACAGGCACCCCCCAAACTTGGCCCTCCAGATATTTTTGGGACTACAATTCCCATCATCCCTGACCATGGGTCCTGTTGGCTAGGGATGATGGGAGTTGTAGTCCCAAAACCTCTGGAGGGCCGAGTTTGGGGATGCCTGGCTTAGAAGCACTAGTATCTGTCTTGCCTGGTCGGAAAGGACCATGATTCCCAGAGAGCCATTCTAGAACTGCCAGGAACAAGTGTGTGGGACTCCTGTGTGCCAGTCTCCTGTCTAGACCAGGGGTCAGCAAAACCTTTTCAGCAGGGGGCCGGTTCCACTGTCCCTCAGACCTTGTGGGGGGCCGGACTATATTTTGAAAATATATATGAATGAATTCCTATGCCCCACAAATAATCCAGAGATGCATTTTAAATCAAAGGACACATTCTACTCATGTACAAACATGCTGATTCCCGGACTGTCCGCAGGCCGGATTTAGAAGGCGACTGGGCAGCATCCAGCCCCCGGGCCGTAGTTTGGGGACCCCTGGTCTAGACTTTCTCACAGGTCATGGAGTGCTTCCACCACATGAGGGAGCCTTTAGATGCAAAACCAGACTATGTGAAGTGTGAGTTTGTTTTTCTTTAGCCGGTGCTTCATTTGTGTGTGAGATTGAGGGCCGCTCCAGACATCTTAAAAAACAACAACAACACCCATTATTGTGCATTCAGCATGGTATTCATGAAGGTGTTGGGTTTGTGCCTGCAAAAGTTTTGAGGCAGGCCTACTGCTTTGTTTCTGCTTGCTGCATGTCCCTTGGCTTCCTGACGAAACGCTGTAACTTGTGGTTCTAAACTGTGGCCTAAGTTTAAAAACCGGCAGAAGATGCCAAGCAGGGATAAAGTAGCAACATCATGCATTTCGAAATGACCATGCCATATCACACGTTGGCTTAAAAAATAAAATAAAATCCCCCAAACAAACTGAGGAGGAGAGGAAGAGCAGCTCCACTAGTAATTCACAGAAAAACCTAGCTTAAAAAGAAACACTCTTATTTGCCTTAAGAAAAGATAACAGGGATGAGCACTGGTCTCTTGGGATCAGAATTCCACCATCTTGTAGATGACCTACAAGAGCTGTATGCAACAGCCTCATAGCTCCTCTTGCACAACAGACTTCCATGAATGCAACAGAGCTTCCTCTTCCGTCCTTTTCAGCTCCCTAAATGCCCTCAAAATGTGCTCCAGAGTGTTGCATGGTGTTTTTTTTTGAGGGGGTACAGGAGGAGAGGAAATGGAATTCCTGTTGCTCCAAACTTGCTGATGCAGCATTTGTGATAAGACCCAAAACACTTTAAGATCTGCTCATTGGATTCCTCTCCTTAACTTCCTATTTGCAAAATGCCCCCCCCTAAGTACTTAGTGTTATATGTCCCTTTTCCATTTCTTCCTGGCAGTTAACCAACCATGAATTTTGGGACCCCTGGCCGTTAGGTCCAGTCGCGGACGGCTCTGGGGTTGTGGCGCTCATCTCGTTTTACTGGCTGAGGGAGCCGGTGTATAGCATGACTAAGCTGCTTCTGGCAAACCAGAGCAGTGCACAGAAATGCCATTTACCTTCCCGCCGGAGCGGTACCTATTTATCTACTTGCACTTTGACGTGCTTTTGAACTGCTAGGTTGGCAGGAGCAGGGACCGAGAAACGCCGACCTTCTGATCGTCAAGCCCTAGGCTCTGTGGTTTAGACCACAGCGCCACCCGCTGTGCATTTAGTTGCCAGCATTTCCATTGGAAATGAGTTTTAATCGTCACATGTCAACTCTCAGATCTCAAGACTGGATTCTAGCGTAGCTGCCAGAGCACACCTCTGCTCTTATTGAAGGGAAAACAGATAGTCTTCTAGGTGCATTCGCCAAACTGCTTTTCAAGTGGGCATAGGAAAGTATGTGTCTACTTTCTCTCCCCACCTCCTTTTTTTCATGCACAACAAAACTTCACAAAAAGACAAATTTAGGTCTCGCGGATCGTAAACCTGAAATGGCCAAAATCAGATTTGGGTGTGGAAGTGCATTTCTCATGGATGGATGAGCATTTGGGAAAGGGGCTGTCATTCTTTGGTACTAGGCATGTTTTGCATAATGAGGTCCTGACATCGTCAGTGAAAAGAGAGTGTTGGATTGCTACTGATTGTTAAAAGAGACAGGATTAGGCTATATGGCTTGGTGGTTTGTCTGGATAAGGTACCTTCTTTTTGTTCTTCTAAGGCAAGCATGGCCAAACCCAGATATTTTGGGACCACAACTCCCATCATCCCTAGCTAACAGGACCAGTGGTCAGGGATGATGGGAATTGTAATCCCAAAACATCTGCAGGGCCAAGTTTGGCCATGCCTGAGCTAAGGGTTTCGAAATGCAGGGTTCTCCACATGTAATTCAGGAAGGTTTTTTTGTTTTGTTTTTGCTGAACTTCATACTGCTCTACCACTTTGCACAAGTTTGACTCCAGTTTAATTTCTATCCAACCATCTGTGTTGGTGCAATTGACACATCTGTGTTCAAGCACAGGGTGAACATTCTGCTCTGTCCTTGAGTGGCCTCCCCTAAAACCGCTTTGAGGTTTTATTACAGTCCAAGCGGTATATAAATCTTGGGGGGGGGAATTCAGAGAAAACATTCCTGCAGTGCCTGAAGAGCTGGCTTTTAAAAATGGCACAGGCTCCCTCCTGCACCGAGCTACACTTTGCAGGGTCATATTAATCCATTTCTGTTATTTCAGATCATGGGATCGTCTAATTTATTCTCTTCAAAGATGCTTCCTAACTTGGTGCTCTTTGCAGATTACATGAGCCACCCTTGGCCTACAAGGGCTAATGAAAATCTTTAATGGAGCAGAGTTTAGGCTTGCTCCCGAGGAACTCCCCTTTGTCTTACTTAGGCCAAGTGTGGTGCTTTTTTTCATTTTTATTTTTAGAATCCCTTTTCTCCAACCTGTTCAGTTCAGCTGAGGGCCATGTTACAAGACAAGGCACATAAAGTCAGTGGGCAGTTGTAACCACAGCTCCTTAGTAGGTATGCCTATAATATAGCGTGCACATTTGATGAATGTACACTTTCAGGTGTATATGCTTTAAATCTGTTCCAGGGTTCCCCCAACCCTCTGAAGCAGATGGGGGCAGTGCAGAGTGTGCACAGATGGGAACGAGACAAGGGGAGGGGAGTTTTGTTGCATAAGCATAAATCCTTGAGCTGACTGGACATGTTAGTTGGATACCACCCATTATCTGTGGTGGCTCTTAATACAGCTGTTTTTGAGCATGGGTGAAGTGAATAAACATGGAGCTGTAAAAAATTTTCTGCTTTGAAGGAAAATTCAGCCTTTTGACATCTGGAACGCTGGTTAACCAGTGGTTGTGACCTAAAGGCATTGACATGGAGTGCTATGCCTTATGCTGCTTAATACCTTTGCCCAGGCTATTTGGGAGCATTCAGGGCAGCCATTTTAATTCCTGTAGGTAACCGATACCTGCAATTCCTATAGATTGCATCTATTTGCAGAGTTATAAATCCAAAAACCTTTTTAAAGGCTGATCCGGCTGCTTTAGCATTATTCGAGACAATAGGTGTCAGACCTGTTCCTCGGGTATCCAAAGTTTGCTTGCTGTTTTATCGTGTTAATTCTTTCCACCAGCATGGAAGTAAATTAATTCCAGCTGGGGAAAAAAGAGAGAAGTATTTGGTAGGGCAGAGAGAACTCTGCTGCGGCAAAACAAAACATGTGTGGTATTAATATGCTATCACAGTAGAGAAGTAATCTAATTTTGATCAGCTGTGACCAAAGATTGTTCTTGCTTTTCATCATTAATGTAAAAGGGAATTATTTTAATGGAAATTATGTGCTCAGATCAAAGAGATCAGCCTTACACACTGTAGCTAACCGTCATCTATTCGCAAATAGCATGTAGATACCTCTTGTGTTGAACCCCGCCTGCTGACATCCCATGGAGAGGGTTGGTTCACTCGTAAGGACAGTGTGATTTCTTAAAAACACCCTCCCTTTTATTTTTCAACTTTTTACACAGCTCCCTCCACTCACACACACATTTTTGGTGTAACTCAGAATTCCTCCCTAACCCAGTGACATTAAAAAGAATACGGTCTTCCCATTGGCTTATTTAATGGTCTTTGAATGCACCCTGAGGCAGTAATGCTGCCATTTTACACACTTCGTTGGATTCGGTCTGGTAGGAAGGAAATCCTGAGCATACACGACGTCCCACTAGAATGGGGTCTTTGTTTGCCTTAAATTCCCGAGAGGCCTTGGGAAGCAACGGCTTGACTTCATCATACAGTCTCACGGCGCTGCCCAGTAATTTTGTAGGATTAATCATCGTGACTGTTTCAGAGTGTGCTCACTATTCATTCATCAATAGGGGTCCCATTCCATGATGTAACCCTTTTCTAACAGTGGGCTCTATTTATGTGCGGTGGTGGCAATCAATTCTAGCATAATGCATTGCTCGTCACGCAGCTTCCACTTAGTGTAGGTGTTATTTTTATGTACTTTTGGCGCATTTATCTAATAACTGCCCGTAATTATAGTACATCAGTAATGGGAAATAGATTAAAGGGTGATCATTAGACAATGCGTGATAAATTATTGTTTGTAGGATTTTATTCAAGTTCCCCTTCTGCTTATTGCCTGCTTTTTAAGCAAATAAATCAGAGTAGTCATTGATGAATGGCGAATTAGCAATTTGCTAAAATCATGATAATGAGGTGGTGGTTATGTCACAACTTCATTAAATAACAGTCCGGTTTAGTCTAATGTACCTAAATGTGTTAATGGTGTTTCTGCCTTGTAGGGCTTTGTGTTTATTTTCGTAACGGGAACTGCTTGATCCTTAGTTCTTTGCCCTTGCTCGCCCTGATCCTTTTGCTGCTGCAGCAAGATAAAGGGAGACAGAAGCCTGGTTGCCCCTTTATATAAAAATAGAGAAGAGAGTTAAGCATTCCAGTGTGTGACAAAACTGCAGGAATGGTTCTTGAATTGGAAGAGGGATGGATGGATGATCAATATAGATGTGGCTGATGTGGCAGAGGGTGGTTGTTTTTTTAAAAACTTCATAAAGCAGCACAAAAACTTTTGGCCCTCCAGATACTGCTGAACTACCACTTCCAACAGCCTCATCAAGCATGCCTTGAGAAACATCTGGAGGGCCATTTTCACCAGGGTAAATATACACTTGATCTGCTCAGTTCAGACATCCCATGGTTATACAGCAGAACATACAGGCAGTCCTCATTTTGCCGTAGGCTCCATTTCAGACGTGCCTAAATCGGTTGTTGCCTGTGCTTGCATTCCAGGCCCAGTTCAGTTTCCTAAGTAGCCACTGCTGTGCATCAGAACAACATGGGAAACATAAACAGAACATATATATTACCGCCTGCTGTCGTGTATCAAAGAAGGCGGCCAACACTCCAAAACATTACGCTTCTATCCAGCAGCCCAAACATTTCACACCAGTCCCTTTATCCCCTGTTGACTAACTGGCCTGCTTCAGTCCCCCAAGACCAAATAAATAGAGCTGTTAAATGTAAGTGTATAGTTATATCAGCCTCCCCCAGCCTCCAAATTTTATTAGACTCCAGTTCCCATCATCTCCGATCGCTGGCTGGGGCTGATGGGAATTGTAGTGCAAAGGTTTTGGAGGGCCACCACATTATATGAACATAGGTGCTACTCTGTCATGCAAACGCCTCTTGGAGGAGTGTTTTGCACGAGGCAAAACTTGTTTCAGTTTCTTACGTTTGGGGATATTTTGGTCCATTGTTTTAAATGCAACCAGGGGGGCAGAGCAGAGAGAAGTAGCAAGAGTAACCTGTGCCCCCCCCAGTTGCGGTTGGACTCCAACTGTGGTTGGACCCCAACCACAACGGGCAGTAATTACTCCTGCCTCTAACCTTCCAGATGTTGTACTCCTGCAACACCTGGAAGGTTAGAGGTTCCCCGTCCTCGGTTTGAACATTACTGACCAACATACGCATATCCTGCAAGAAATCCCTCCCCAAAGAGACGGATCTCCTAAATGGGCAGACACACCTCTCACAGATAGGGATTTGTTACTGATCAGCTCCTCAATAAGACATGTCTCTTTGGGGCAGAAGAAGCATGCTGCTCCTGCGTTCGATGTCCTGGCGATGTCTACAAAGACTGTAGATGGAGTACCACTTCACAGTTGAAGACAAGGTGCTCATGTTTGCAGAGGCTGCCAAATTGGGATCACACCAGGGTGGGAAACAGGAAATCAACTTCTGTGTTTTGTTTTGTTTTAGAGAAATAGATGTTTGGATTCTACCTACCGGTAGCATGTGCCCACCACACCTCTCCCATCTCCACCGTTCTGCCCTTAGATGTGCCTAAAAATCACAGTGCCAGTAACTTAACACCTTTATTTTAGCCAGCCAAGAAATAAAGGTTTTATTTTACCGATGCTGCAGGGGTCCTTATAATGAACCAGCACACATCCCTCTACTGGGTTGTGCCCTTGTTCAGCGATTTCATGTTACTGAAATGAATATATTTGTTGAATTATTGTGCTTTCCTCCCTTTCTTTCAGGTACTCACTGCCAGGGCCTTTGCAGTTCATCATGAAACCCTCCACCGGTTTTGGATGTAGCTCATCAGGAATGACTCGCTCCGTTTTGTTTACACCTAGATACGACCACTCATGAAGCGAAAGGGAATGTTGTTATATATAATGGGCAATTTATTTTATTTTTTTCTTCTCGATTTCAAATGTGCGATGGAACTGAACCCAGGCACTGTTATATATTTATTACCGTATATAAAAACGTAGCGCAAAAGCCTGCTGTAAACACTTAACCATTCTGGAAATGTAATAAACCTTCTCAAAATGTTTACAGAGAGATACGGATGCCCAGATCTTGGTAGGTTTCTTAGCAATTCCTTCCCTACTGTGGAGTCACTATAAGGGCGCGATCCTATATGAAAGATCCAAGGGCTTAAGGAGCTTTAGGATCTGGAAGATGTCCCCCAATGCTGGTGGAACGCCAAATACACCCTTGGCCAGGTGGATACACCAGCCAAACTCCCCTCATATGTTGGCAGAACTGATGGCGTAATTTCGCTGGCGAAGAAGATGTGGCCAGGGCATGGGCAGCTCAGGGGGACGAGCACACTTGGCATTATATCATATACTCCTTTAATCCACTGCCACACTCCTTTCGACAGTGCAACACACGTCAGCCACAGACTCGGCACAGGGAGTTTCTCTCTCATTGGCTTTAATAGAAGGCGGACGATGGAAAACTGGCTGCTCCCATATTGAGAACCATGGCAAAGTGTAGCAAGGGGAGCCAACGTGGTGCACTCCAGATTGGTGTTGGACTCCCATTTCCTTGAAGTCCCAGCCAGTACAGCCCATAATGGTCAAAGGATGGTGAGGGTTGTTGACAACAACACCTGTATTACTTTGGAGTGGAATACAGTCATACCCCAGTTTAAGTACGCTTCAGTTTGAGTACTTTCAGTTTAAGTACTCCGCGGACTCAGAAGTGTTTACTTGCGGGTTCTGCCACGCGCACATGCGTGGAAGCCATTTGTGCACTTTGCGCATGCGCAGAAGCGCTCTATCGGCACTTCACGCACATGCACTATTGCCGCTCGGATTAAGTACTTTTTGGGGTGTGAATGGCACCCCGGAACCAATTAAGTACTTAACCCAAGGTACCACTGTACTCAGCAGATGTTGAGCTGAATTCGAAATCCCCGTGAGAGGAGCACATTCTACCCTGCATGCAATCACGGGGAGACTCTGGGTCTAGGAGTATAGGAAAGCTAATGTTTATTTTTGGGGATTCGTGTTGGTAGGAAAGCTCTAACTAAGGTGGAGATGCACTGAGCCAACAGGAAAGAAAGAGAGAGAGAGAGAGAGAGAGAGCTCCAAGTACACCTGCTCTAAGAGGAGGCATGGAGACAAAGAAGGGAGGTAGGGTGTGACATCAGCAAACCTAAGATTATCCGCCTAACACTGAAGGAAGATTAACACGTCAGCACAAGGTGGACAGTCTAGGAAGCTTTCCTCTCTATCTACCCTTTCTCATGTAGGTACATCACCCTACAGTGGAAGCTGAGCTGCACCCTGACACTTCCCACAATCCAGAGAGTGCCATGTTAACAAGCTCTGGAGTCCTAGATTGGGTGTGACTTGGCATCCAATCACAGCACAGCACCACCAGCATATCGAGCGGACCTAGGAAGCCCACAATTCAAACGATAGCTCTCTGGACTCAAGCCACACATAGTTAACATCCCAAAATGGGGAGCTTTGTTGAGGGGAAACAGACACTTCACCCGCAAAGGGAACACTTGGCAAACAGCCTGTCGCCAGAGCACTCGTAGGGTGCTGAGCGCCTTGCTAGCTCTTCTCTGCTTCGAACCCTGATAGGTAACACGCCTTGGGGCACCGGACACAAACACCAAACTCCACTCTGCTCCTTGGGGCAGAGCAGCTCACGCAGGCTAGCCAGGGAAGGGGGAGCACATGATGCAAACTGTAACTGCTGTGACTGCCCCCCATAACTTTTCTCACCTTCACACACTCCCCTTAGTGTGGGGATGGGAAACCTCTGGAGGCCCCACACATTCCTGTCTTAGCTATAGGTGAAAAAAAATGTCTATAATGTTCCCAGACTCACCACCACCCCACCCAAGGTGTTTTGCAAGGGACCCCGTTATCACGTCACATAGCAGGGCTAAGGGAAAACGGACCATGGATAGTGTTCCATTGCTACCTCAATATGAGCCAGGAAAAGGGGTGCTGGACCTCTTTCAGATTGTGTGAGCCAGAGCACTACGTCCAATCCAGGTTGGGTAAGCAGAGGGCTGTTAGCGGCTCACAAAGGGGTGCAAAGTAAGGTTACCAGATTTTTTTTCAATGAATCTGGGGACACTTCAACTTCCTACTAAATAGATGGATTTTGTCAGGGAACTGATTTGTAAATCTGGGGACTGTCCCCGGGAAACGGTGACGGCTGATAACCTTAGCACAAAGCCACAGGAAGAACTGCACCCAAGGAGCCCATTGCCTACCCTGCCTCACCTGTATGGGAAGCTGGTTGTAGAGCATCCCATGGGTTAGGGAAAGGCACTCAGTGTGTGAAGAAACCTTGTGATGGGCCAGGATGCAGGAGGAGTCGGGAGAACTTCAATAGCTGCATTTATTCGCAAACTCATTGTAGCAGAGGAGACTTGCTACATAGCCCAGATGAAGTTTCCAAATAGTCCTCACCTGGCTCTGTAGGGAAGCACGGTGTAAAAGAAGGGATGCTTCTTTTACGGACTAGGCAGGCCACACACCCTGGGAAATGGGAGCACAGACAAGCCATTGGCCCAAGGAAAGAACCAGACACAGGATGCTTGGGAAAGAGAGCTTTTGGAGGAAATAACTGGGCAGAGGGAAGGGAGGAGCAGGAGATGGGTATCCGGGCGGGAAGGAGAATAGCCATATAGAAAGGGAGTGGCAAGGACTCGGGAGGTGAGAGGGGGATGGCTCAGAGCAATAGTTCCTCCATGCCTGGAGCAGCCAGGGTGACCATCTCCCTCTGATCCAGGGTACTCTGGATGTCAGCCAATTGAACCGAGACCTCACAAATAGCCTGTAAGGATTGGCTCCCTCCATGGGTCCCATTGCCAGCACCGTACCTGAGTGGTTTCAGCAGTGTTTCCAGGGATGCTTGTGGGTCTTATTTTGCCTGCCTTTTTGTATTTCCTACTTGCATTTCTCTCCCTCTCCTCTCCTGGGCTGATCATGCATTGGATACAGTGGCTGCTCTGCCGGCATGGCAGAGGGGTATCTCTTTCAATCTTGGTGTACGGCTGAGTATACGATTGCTCTTCCCAGTTGAATGGATTTGGGTGGATCCTATTATGGTAACATTTATTTTATAGTCAGGATGCTTTTGGACTAGAAACATTTATGTAAAGCCTCTTGTTTGTCTTCACATGGGTTGTCAGGATAAACCAGGCACCCCCAAACTTAGGCCCTCCAAATGTTTTGTACTACAATTCCCATCTTCCCTGACCACTGGTCCTGTTATCTAGGGATCATGGGAGTTGTAGGCCAAAACATCTGGAGGTCCGCAGTTTGGGGATGCCTGGGATAAACTAAAAGGACTGGGAGAGAGGGAAGTGGTTAATTACTAAATATGGCACTTTCCATTGCTTACTTGATTCCTGATTCTTTGATTCCGGCATTGCAGAGGGTTGGACTAGATGACCCATGGGGTCCCTTCCAGTTCTATGGTTCTACCTAAAGAGAAACCGGTGCAAGCCAAAATCTGGTGTACTTTCCGGCATGTTTTGTAATGTTAAGAGAATGATGTGTAATTTTGTTTCCCCCCAGTAAGGGCATGCTGAGATCTCTTAGCTTAAGTGAAGACAATCCACTGGGTAAATTATTCAAAACCATGAGGTCTGACATACAGTTTCTAGCTGGAGCCTTGTAATAAAAACAGCCAACAGTGGTTAATGTCTTACAGTGGAACCTCGGTTTATGAACACCTCGGTTTATGAATTTTCGGTTTATGAACACCGTGGACCCATCTGGAACGGATTAATTCATTTTCCATTACTTTCAATGGGAAAGTTCGCTTCTGTTTATGAACGCTTCAGTTTATGAACAGACTTCCGGAACCAATTACACCCATGCTTCAGTTTATGAACACTTCAGTTTAAGTACTCCGCGGACCCGTCTGGAACGGATTAATCCACTTTCCATTAATTTCAATGGGAAAGTTCGCTTCAGTTTATGAACGCTTCAGTTTAAGTACTCTGCGGACTGTCTGGAACGGATTAATCCACTTTCCATTACTTTCAATGGAAAAGTTCGCTTCGGTTTATGAACGCTTCAGTTTATGAACAGACTTCCGGAACCAATTGTGTTCATAAACCGAGGTACCACTGTATTGTCTTTTTTTGTGTCTTGAGCTTTCTAGTTTCTCCCGGGGGCAGGTAGATATTTGCAAAGTCGTTGGAGTCATGCAAAATATCTACTGACTAATTGAGAAAGCAGACATCTTCCAGAATGACACTGTTGCCAACAACATCCTCTTTAAATCTTATAAACCAGTGTATTTGTGCAAAGAGGTGCACTGCATTGTGTTGTGGAAGAAATCCTCTGACGTGGCATTTTCTTGCAGAAACTATGAAGAATCGTTTTGGAAATGTAATTGTCTAGTGGATTATTATTTTTTCCTCTTAGAAGGAATTGGTTTTCCAGACGAGAAAACGGGTTAAGGAATTGAATGTGACACACAAGGTATAGGTGACAATGTGCAGAAATGACAGGAGGTAGTTTGCAAATCATCCACAGGAGTTCTGCCAAATCTCTTGAACGTTTTGCTTCTGTCAGCATAGCCAAATGTTAAATCGTAGCTGTTTAAAAGAAGCATGGTTTATATTAATACCTACATTTCTTTCTCTCTGCCACCCTTTACCTCATCCCCCCCGACTTGCTGCCCACATGTCATTGGGTTGGGGGCAGCCGCATGAAATTAGGCCAAGAAACATAGGCTGCTCACCTCTGTTTTTATAATACAGACAGAGAGTCAGGTCACGTGTTAATGCTGGCCATGGAGATGCCAATGAAAAGTAGCTTCATGAGCAGAAGATGGTGGCCATCATGAGGAAAGAAAAACAGAGTTGGTTTGTGGGAGCATAAAACATGACATCACCAGCCACAAGGACAGCAAACCATTCTAATGTGATAATGGGAGAAGGACCTGAGAGAAATTGCCACATGGCACCTCTCTGTCTAGAGCAGGCGTCCCCAAACTTCGGCCCTCCAGATGTTTTGGACTACAATTCCCATCATCCCTGACCGCTGGTCCTCTTAGCTAGGAATCATGGGAGTTGTAGGCCAAAACATCTAGAGGGCCGCAATTTGGGGATGCCAGGTCTAGAGCAACTTACATTTCAGCTCTGTCTTTTCAGTGCGGGGTCAGGAAACCATGCCTAAAAGGTGGCATGTTAGCGGGCTTGATAAACATACAGCGATTTCCAGATGGTGAATCATTTCCCGAAACTAGGACGGGTTCAGAGGGACATGGCCTTGCTTGATATTAGGGACTATAGCACCGTGAAAGAGTCAGGAACATTCTCTCGGATCTGTCCATGACAGGAGTAGGGACAAAAAGGTGAACAAAGTCAAATTATCAAATCAGATTTTACTTTCTAAAAGAAAAATGTGTGCCTAGAAATACTCATTCTACAGAGAAAGTAAAGTGTTGGTGTGAGGGTTTGGAACAGTGAGAAGCAACCACGGCAGCAAAAAAAAAAAAATTCCTTCAGTAGCACCTTAAAGACCAACTAAGTTTATATTTTGGTATGAGCTTTCGTGTGCATGCACACTTCTTCAGATACACGTGTATCTGAAGTGTATCTGAAGAAGTGTGCATGCACACGAAAGCTCATACCAAAATATAAACTTAGTTGGTCTTTAAGGTGCTACTGAAGGAATTTTTTTATTTTGCTTCGACTCAGACCAACACGGCTACCTACCTGTAACTGGCAGCAAAAAAGTTTGTCAAGTCCAAAGTCTTAAGTCCGGGGGCCAAGTCACACAAGCAAAGTCCAGGAAACAACAGTCCGGGGGTGAATCTAAGTAGCCAAGTCTGAAAGTCCAGCAGTCAGGATACAGACCAGAGTCAAACCCAAAACATAGTCCCATAAAGGTCCAGGAGCATCCAAGCCAAGGTCCATCAAAATGGGCAGTTGAGCAGACAGAGCACCTCATCTCTGCTTTCCCTTTGCATGCTGATTGCAGCATCTGGGCTTGACGAGGCTGGTGACCCCCACCTGTCCTGAGCCTACTCCAGCTGAAGAATCACACACTTCCTCCCAGAGCCAGTGAGCCCCACCTGGCCTGAGCTGGGGGCCCTTGCCTGCCTCCGCCTCCTCTAGGAGCGCCACTCCTGCTGCTCCCTACGCCTCAGAGCCCACCGTGTTCGTGGGGACAGGGCCTCCTCTCTGGCTCTGGTGATGGTTCCTGCTGCCATGGTTCATGTCCACTGACCTCCATCCCCTCACCATCCCCGGTCAGCCTGTGAGTACTTCCTTACCCATCCCCAGCTTGCCCCAGTGTGTCCCAGTCCTGGCTACGCCCCTCGCTGGTATCCTCTTCCTCCTCCCTGTCGTCCTGCTAGTTCGTGACAGGTCCTGAAAATAACTAGGGGAACTGAGACAACAGTAGGAGGGAGAAGGTCCTGTGAAAAGTGGGTGCAGGGAGTCAAAGGAACACAAGGAAATCTGCTTGTTGTTAGCAAGTAATGGCTGTGCTGGTGAAGGAAGCAAACAAATATGAGGTTCCATTTTTTATGCATATTTCCAATTCTCTCTTCTCTGTAAGTGTTGCATTTTCCCTACCCCCCCCTTTGAATGTGTGATGTACTTTTATGAATGACCTTTCCCTAAGGTTTATAGCTGTAGGGGGGAGAGGAGGCAATTGTTTTCATGGTGCCTGGTCACCTTTTAGGCCTGGCCAGTTGCAGGATAATGTGACAATCAACTCTTGAGGTGGTAGAACAGACTGTTATCGTTTCAAAATGCAGATGCGATTGCACATTTTTGAATGTTTCCCTTTGTAAAAACTCATTGTAATCAGAGCGAACTTGGCTAGAAACTCCCTGATGGTATTCATTATTGTTACTTTTAACTTTCTGGGTGGTTTTTTTTCTGAGGGAACTTTTTTTTTTTAATGACGCCTCCTACCTACAGCTGTTCTTCTGAGTCATTTTGCTGCCTCTACTATTGTAGAACTCTGCATTTCTAACTAGTCCTCCTGTCACTATTTTTCTGCAAGGCAAGGGTTCAATACGATGAGGAGTGGCTCTGCCCTGCCTTTCCCTTCACCTCCTCAGTCGTACATATACACACTAACCAAACCAGGAAGCAGCATGGATATTGAAACTTGGGCTATGTACACACGTTTCGTTCCAGAATCAAGGGAGACTAGAGAACACTTGTTTTTAATGCATAGTCTATACCAGGCTTCCCCAAATTTCGGCCCTCCAGATGTTTTGGACTACAATTCCCATCATCCCTGACCACTGCTCCTGTTAGCTAGGGATCATGGGAGTTGTAGGCCAAAACATCTGGAGGGCCGCAGTTTGGGGATGCCTGGTCTATACGCAGGCTAGAACTATTGGCTTTTTTTTTTTGGCCCTGAAAAATGCTTATTGAGAAATGACTCCATTCTAAAATAAATTAATAAAAGCTCCTTGAAGATGGAGTCTGCCTTACACTGCAGTGTGTCTATTTGAAAACAGATGTAGGCAGGTCTGGCAATGGAGCAGATGCATCCATCAAATGGTGTTGTGGGTGGAAATATACCAAGATCACGATCTCCACTTCCTTCGTTCACCTGAGGCATGTACAGGGAGGAAAAGTGATAACCTAACTAAGAAGAGGGAGTTCAAATACATTTCAAGTAACTGCACCCATGCTTGTGTTAAGCAGGATCTAGAATCAATCTATATTGAAATCAGCATGCTGAGGATGAGCATCAATGATTCCGAACTGAGGAAAATCTACTTTTTTTTTGCTACAAAGATGTTAGTCCTTGGACCTTGTTATCCAGGACACAGAAGTGGTTTACGAAACTAGCCTGTTTTCACTAACCATAGTTGTGCAATACAGTTCAATACAGTAAGTTTCCCTTGCTTTCCATCAGTGGCCATTGCAACTTTCTAAGAAATTAAAGATAAATCCCAGAGATACAAGCTTGCATAGTTACAATCAGTGCTATTTTTCTAGGGGGAAAAAGAGAGGTGCCCAAGCTCACCATGAACTTCTCCCTTGTTCTCTTAGAATGGCAATGGTGCCCACCTGACAGGTGCGGGAGCTAAGCTCAGGCTGATAAAAAGCCCTAGTTACAATTAACCATAGTTTAGGGTTCAGAAGGTACACCAAACTGTGTACCAAAACAGAAGCGGAAGCTTCCAATCTCCTGGTAGCTGCACTGGGAGGGGGCGGGGAGTGTGTGAGCCTGTGGCTCGCTATGCATCATCCTTGTGACGATAATGAAAAAGGAAGATAAAAACCATGTTTCAGTATGATGTGTGAACACAGCCAATTTAGATGATAGACAATCATTCTGTCACTGCAGCATTCCTCAGTGGGGTTTTTAAACGATCTATTTGGTGCTGTTACACTGCTAGCTCAAGCTTATTTTCGACTTTCGACAAGCAGTGCCAATTTATTACTTGTCAAGAAAAATATTGGCATTTGTCCTGTTGGTAAGATGTTATTCCTGCTTGAATTGGCACTTCACAACTTAAAATGTTTGACTGACATGTCTTTGTTTTATGGGGGACAGAAGTAATGCCAGAACCAAGGAGTCTAAAATCCACGGGTAGTGCAAAGAGGATGAGCGGTTCAAGTATTGTTTGTGCCTTTGGTAAACGTTCCCCAAGGTCTCCGAAACAGTTTCAAGCCCACTTTAGAACACACAAACACACACACACACTAGGCTCACTTTTGTGCAGATCCTTTGCAGAGAGGTGGAATTTCACTGCAGGCAAAAAGCAAGGGTGCCCATGATGGGGAACACCTACATTTCTCATTCATGGCAAACTAAAGTGCCCGGAACAACTAGATTTGTAAGAGATCACTTATTGATGCATCAGGCTCAGGGGAAGAAGAATTGGGTTGGGTGCCTTTTGTGGTTGGCACATTGACCAGTTACTGTCTTTTACAATCAGTTTTGCTTTGTGAAGCTGTTTAGAAATGTTTTTTATTCACAGCAAATGTGTAAGTTTATATCATGCCCTTTCCCGCACTACACCACAATTAGCTATACTCCCTAGTTATTAATCTGGACTTTCTGCCTCCTGCGTGGGCCCAGGACAGTGTTAGATCTGTGCAAAGCTGCTGAAATGTTTTTTTTTGTGTGTTCTCTTTAGCTGGTTGGATAAAATTGGTTTTGCTGCGGTAACAGGGCCTTGTTGCCACCGTCTGCTTGGTATATCTGTTTATGGAACTAAGCGTGCTGTTTCATTTATTAATTACGTATATTTATTACTCGCCCTTCACTAAAAGGTCCCAGGGTGGATTGAAAAACAGGAAAAACAATATCGTATTTCATAATAATGGAAAAACAATTTAAATCACTGAAACCATAGACAGTACAAAATTACAAAACAGAAGGATAAATCACCATTCAGCATTCCCAAAAGCTTGAGTTAAAAAAAGTACGGCTTTACATGCCTTCTAAATATATACAGAGTTGGTGCCAGACACCATGTCCCTATGCAAAAGACCTTAATGTGGCAACGGTACATGCTATTGAGCGATGCCATCTACAGCCAAGGCCCTCTAAAGAAATTTGTGATGCTGAAATCTGCACTTGCAATGCCTGATGTGTAGCACATTGTGTATTTGTGCTGCCCAACTGGTTTTATCTCCCCCCCCACCCCATGGGCATGTTCTTGTGCTATTGTCTCGCTTTCTTATTTCTTGCTCAGAGAACATACATTACTGGATCCTTTAAAGCCATTCAAGTTTGTAGCTATCACTGCCTCTTGTGGACTCAAGTCCCATAGTTTAAACCATGTGCTGTGTGAATGGGTACTTTCTTTTGTCTGTCCTGAATCTTCCTGCTTTCAGTTTCAGTGGATGTCTGTGAGTTACAGTGTTGTGAGCTAGAAAAACATTTCTCTATCCACTTTCCCGTGCATAATTTTATGCACCTCTTTCGTGTATTTTCTTGCCTGCCTTTTTTCAAAACCAAAAAGCCCCAAATGTTTCCAATCTCTCCCCATAGGGTTTGTAGCTCTTCCCCCTTGATTGTTTTTTTGGTTGCTCTTTTCTGAACCCTTTCCAAATCTACAACATTCTTTTTGAGGTGAGGTGACTCGAAATGTATGCAGGACAGCACAGATCAGTATAATGGGACTGGTTGGACTTCGACAGTGCTTCCCCCCCCCAAAAAAAATGTTTAGGGGTACTCTCATTTTCCCACTCATATTTAAATACTGCCCCTCAATGAGTCCAAATTTAGATTCACAAAATGTTTAGGGGTATGTGTACCCCTGCACCCCTCCTGAAAAAAAGCACTGGACTTTGATAGTATATTGCAGTGGTCTGAATGCCCATTATAATTGGAGATTCTTAGTCTAAGACGCTCTTTTAAAACAATTGAAAGGAGAGAAGAGGGAAGATTGGAGAAGGGAAAAGAAAGCCGACAGAGGGTAGGGGGAAGGAGTAAAAAACAGTTCTTTGAAGAGAGGATGAAAGGTAACCACCAGATTATTCACTAAGAAATAAACAACTTGGAAGGCTTGGGTAAACCTGACCAGATACTCTTCAAGGCCTGGTCAACTGACTCCCAGAAGGCATTCCAAGCTATATAGATAAGAGAGAGTAAACACTGTCCATAAGTTTGAAATTGCTTCTCAACGAAGCAGACCGTTTTTTGAGGGAAATCAGTGTGTATCTTAAAATGAATACCTCTAGGTTTGTGGTCATTTTGGCCCCAACATGTTTTATTTTATCTGATGGGCTGGAATTTCTTCTTACACTGAACTGTACATCTCCTCCCCTGTTTACCAGTTCAGCAATATCAGAAATCTGAGGTCATATAAGAGGAGTCTTTATAATGGCTGCTACCCACAATAGGGACCCAGGTGGCACTGTGGGTTAAACCACTGAGCCTAGGGCTTGCTGATCAGAAGGTCGGCGGTTCGAATCCCTGTGACGGGGTGAGCTCCCGTTGCTTGGTCCCAGCTCCTGCCAACCTAGCAGTTCGAAAGCACGTCAAAATGCAAGTAGATAAATAGGAACCACTACAGCGGGAAGGTAAACAGCATTTCCATGTGCTGCTCTGGTTTGCCAGAAGCGGCTTTGTCATGCTGGTCACATGACCTGGAAGCTATACGCCGGCTCCCTCGGCCAATAATGCGAGATGAGCGCGCAACCCCAGAGTCTGTCACGACTGGACCTAATGGTCAGGGGTCCCTTTACCTTTACCTATGATGAACCACAGGCTGTCTTTGCAGCTTAAATAGCATGCATAGATGAAAGAAATATGTAGCCAGATTTCAAAAAGTAAAAAATACAGGACACCCCAAAAGTTGTTGACCTTTTTAGGAAGACCCTAAGATCCTGCCAACCTAGCAGTTCGAAAGCACATTGAAGTGCAAGTAGATAAACAGGTACCGCTACAGTGGGAAGGTAAACGGCATTTCCGTGTGCTGCTCTGGTTCACCAGAAGCGGCTTTGTCATGCTGGCCACATGACCTGGAAGCTATACGCCGGCTCCCTCGGCCAATAATGCGAGATGAGCACGCAACCCCAGAGTCGGTCACGACTGGACCTAATGGTCAGGGGTCCCTTTACCTTTTACCCACAATTAGGGCAATATTGGCATAGAAAGGAACTACATTGTGTGCTCTTAATATATGGTGTGAGACTTTTGACATATAGGAGAGGTGTGGAAAGGGGACGTGGTTGTAGTGGCTTCCATACCTCTGAGGTAATGTTGGAAAGAGACCTGAATATGATTTCATTTTCTTCTTGGCAAGCAAACATTAGAATACCCTCCCTGTGGCAAAACTGGGGCATAAGATGATAACTACAGTGGGACCTCAACTTACGAATTTAATCCATTCCGAATGCACACTCGTAGGTCGAAAACTTCGTAAGTCGAGTTTCCCATAGGAAAAGCAGTTTCCCATAGGAATGCATTGGAAACAGAAAAATTCATAACTCTAGGAAACCGCATCTAAAAACTCATAAGTCGAGGAAACCACATTTAGCTGTGAACAGGTTTTCCGTTCAGATGTCGGAAAAATCGTAAGTGCGCGGCCACTTTTTCTGCTCGTAAGTTGAAATCGTTGGATGTCGAGGAGCTCGTAAGTCGAGGTCCCACTGTATAAGATATTAAAGGAGCAACCCATGGGGTGTTCGGGAAGGGTTTGTATCTCTGGTGAGGGACATGTCATGCTCCTTCTAGGGTAGTTTGTCCACCTTTGGTCCCCACTCTGCACTCAGCTCTCACCTGTGGTTCCTAGAAGCTGTCAGCATGCAACATCAGCCACACCCCAGTAACAGCTTCCATTGGGCGGCCAAACCAGGTGAGGGTAGCTGATGGCTCTCCAACCCTCTGTGAGTTAGGCACCTGCGGACTGAGTGGATGAGACCAAGAGTGGATCCAACAGCCAAGAAGGCAGTTTCTGCATATGCTGTAAAAGGAATGAGGAATAATAATAATAATATATTATTTATACCCCGCCCATCTGGCTGGGTTTCCTCAGCCACTCTGAGCGGCTTCCAACAGAAGTATTAAAATACAATAATTTATTAAACATTAAAAGCTTCCCTAAACAAGGCTGCCTTCAGATGTCCTCTAAAAGTCTGGTAGTTGTTTTTTTTCTCTTTGACATCTGGTGGGAGGGCATTCCACAGGGCAGGTGCCACTACTGAGAAGGCCCTCTGCCTGGTTCCCTGTAACTTGGCTTCTCGCAGTGAGGGAACTGCCAGAAGGCCCTCGGCACTGGACCTCAGTGTCCGGGCAGAACGATGGAGGAACAGAGGGGGGTCACCAACCTGGGTAGGTAGCTCATCTTGGAGAAGGGCAACTCTGATCCTGAGCCTCTAGATGCCTTGTGGGATCTCTTTGGGAGAAGAAAAGGCTAGGGAGTAAACCCTACACAAATGGAGTTCCTAAGTCGCCAAGCTGGTGCCAAATGTATTGCTCTGCTTTCCTTTGGACCACAACAGCAAGGCCAAGGGGAGTGCGTCTCTTTGTCTGGGCAGCCCAGGACCTCCATACACACTGGCCAGGCTTGCGCCCTGTGGAAGTCACTTTGGTGCTGGTAACGCAGCAGTTTGACTTCACCCCGGAGCCGCACTCCATTGTCTCTCAAAGATAGACATATGCCTACAACAACAACAACCCACATGGATTCCAAATAGGACTCCATTGGCCTGGCTAGCTGGAGCTGATGGGAGTTGAGAGTCCAACAACAGCTGAATGGTGCCATGCTGGCCACCCCTGGTATTCTCTGCAAGAAATAACCTATTGCATAGTCTGGATTTGAGCATGCAGTTGATAGCAATTTGTTTTTTATTCCCTTGGGCATCCCTTCTGGTGTTGGAATACGAATATTCAGAATGCGCTTGAAATGTCAGCCTCCTATGTAATTAACACAGTTCTGACAGGCTCTTGCATATGATAGATTGAAAGAGAGGGCTTATTTCAATTATTCAATTACACACAAAGTAGTGAAATACAGTTACAGGAAGGAAATCCGCCCCCACTCCCCAAGCAGCCTTATGTTATACAAACCCTTGCCATTGCTCTTGGTGGCGAAAACGTTTGCCTTCCAATTAAACATCCAGACAGATGTGATATATTTCATAGTAATACTTATCTTCTCATAAGGCCCCGAAACAGCATTATGGGGATAGTTCTGAATGCTATTATAAAGCCAATATAATTGGATGGGTTTCTGAATGCGTTGGCTACAATGGGGTCTGTTTCAAAAGGCCACTTGCTTATTTTTCATTTTGCGTTCTGCATAATGTCAACACCCTGAAGTATTAATTTAAGCCAAAGATTGTGTTGTGCCATCAGCATTTCTGTTATTTAAGAATTAAGAGCTTTACTTTGGCACATTCCAAGTATCAGCTGGAAATACATTTATATCCTGTCATGCAATTGCGTAGTGAAGAAGCCATCCAAAACACAACTTGACTGTAGATTTAAGGTCTGCTTGCTTTGCCCATGGTCTAAAGCCTGAGTCACACAGACAATTATAAAGTCACTGGTGTCTCTCGATTATCACCAAGGTTAGAACCAGGAAGCTTCAGTTCTGTGTGCAACTGCCCAATGGGGTGAGCCATCACAACCTTTCCCAGAATGGGATAACTCCCTGACACTGAAGTATTTTCAGGATCTGAACTGGACCCCTCTTACCCTCGCTGGCTCCCTGAGACAGGAAGACTTCCTCTTTCATCTGGAATATTGCCTGAGCTACAAGGAGCTGTATCCAACATTCTCTGCCTACTAGCACAAGGGCCCTTGAGGACAGTTAGATTTCAATGCCGCGCAACAGAGGAATCCAATGCAGCTAGTGAAAACTTGTTGCATAGCAGCAGATCATGCAGCTTATTGCACAACAAAGACCCCAGCAACCTGCTTATGCATTCTCTTGTGCAACAACATTTCACTAGCAAAAAATAAATGAATTCATCAGTGGAACAAATATAACACTAAGCGACTTTGACTACATTGGATACAACACAAGGTGTTTATTTATATGGGGGGTGGGTGGGAATGTATATCCTAGTCTCTTAGCATCTACAGCTCAGCTTTGACAATGAGCTTATAGACATGCTCTAGACCTTTTTGGAATACAATAAATCTTGGATCAACCCATGTTACCATGATCACAGTGGCTCGGTTGCAATCTCAATCTTCTGAAAAAGAGCTCACATTTAATGTAAACAAATACCGTATTTTTCCATTTATAAGACGCCCCCATGTATAAGACGCCCCCTATTTTGGGGGACTCAGATTTAAGAAAATGGGGGGGGGGAGATGTATCTGTATAAGACGCTCCCTAATTTTTGATATTATTTTTTTAGGAAAAAGAACCTAGTCTTATACATGGAAAAATACAGTAATTCCCATTAGGCTTTAGGCTAGAACTGGATGTTATGGCAATTTAGCTTAGTGTTTCCTTTCATTCTGTAAAGTTTAGGATATTCACCACTAGCTTCCCACCCCCACTTCACTTCTTTGATGACTGTTTGAGTAGGGTTGCCATATTTCAATTTTTTCCCCATATTTCTGAAAATCTGGACAGAAAGGTTGTTGAGCTTTTTTTAAAGTTTTGTTTTTTAGTTTTGCCCAAAGATGAGCAACTGACGTTTTGGAGCTATTTTTAAGGGAAGTCGGCAAAAATGACACTACATTGCCAACATGGGTTGCCATACATCCAGATTTTCCTGGATGTTCCAGCGATTTCTGCCTTAACACTGTTTATGGTGCCCTATTGCCGGCTATGTCCTGGAAATTCCGGACATATGGCAACCCTGTGTTTGAGGTGTTAGGGGGAAGGTGTAGTGTGATGGCATCATATAATATGGTAAGTATGCCTTAAAATTGTCAGGGAGATGGGAGATTAGATATGAAACTGTTATTGGTGGCAACCAAAATATCTCCTGCCAGCATGAGATGTACCAGGCCCAAACTACTGGAGAACAGGGTTGATTCTAACAGGAGACAAAGTGAGGCAGCAATCTCAAGTGACAGTTGCTGGCTGCAGAGAGCAATGGTGAGGTGTTGGTAGCACAGAGCTGCGTGTGCCTTGCAGCCTGTCTTGCACCCCCTAAGATAGTATTCTCCCCTCATGCATGGCGGAGGATGGTGTCTTTACACCAGTGCAGAAGTTGCCGGTCAGGTGGGCTTATGTACATGGAAAGGAGGGTGCCATATTGTCCTTTGTCTGGAAAATATATTGGATCACTCCTCCTGGAGAAAAGCAAGAATTAGCATGTTGTCTGAGAACATTGCCTAAGAATTGTTGAGTCTTCTGGATTTGGCTACTTTTGTTGTTGTTGTTGTTGTTGTTTAGTCGTTTAGTCATGTCCGACTCTTTGTGACCCCATGGACCAGAGCACGCCAGGCACTCCTGTCTTCCACTGCCTCCCGCAGTTTGGTCAAACTCATGTTGGTAGCTTCGAGAACACTGTCCAACCATCTTGTCCTCTGTCGTCCCCTTCTCCTTGTGCCCTCAATCTTTCCCAACATCAGGGTCTTTTCCAGGGAGTCTTCTCTTCTCATGAGGTGGCCAAAGAATTGGAGCCTCAGCTTCACGATCTGTCCTTCTAGTGAGCACTCAGGGCTAATTTCCTTAAGAATGGATAGGTTTGATCTTCTTGCAGTCCATGGGACTCTCAAGTGTCTCCTCCAGCACCATAATTCAAAAGCTTTTAGTTTGCAATAAATGCCTTCACTGCACTAGGCATCCATCTGCTGTGTTTCTGTTCATTTTTTTTTAACTCAAAAGAGGCATGGTATCTTTTTGTAACACAACACAGTTTGTTTTCTGTGTGCATGCTTGTTTTCACTCACCACAGAGTTAACCACAAACTCTGACAACCCAAGTTTGGCTGGCCTGGGCTGCAATCCAGCCCCGTAGCGAAGAACATTGATATGGCATTCCTCTCCCGGGACATCATTCTGGAAGTTAGCATAAGGCAGCTGAAGCCAAGCAGGTCCGCTTCCAAATCCACCTGGAACCAGTGCTTTGTTGCAGATGTCACTCTGGGAAGATGGATCAGAGACAAATGTGTCTCTTCCTGCCAAGATGTATCCTGGGCTGCTGTGTGCAGAGATTTGTTGGGAAGGAATAGGGATGGTCCAGAAAACATACGCAGCTGACTTAACTGCTGTGATGGTGACTTGTGGCCGTCCACATGTTGTTGAGCTCCAGTTTCCATCAACACCTAGCAGTATGGCCAATAGTCAGGGAGCTGAATTCCAGCAACATCTGGAAGGCTGCAGGTTCCCCACTCCTGAATTGTTGCCACTGAGATTATTCTGAGGGGAAAAGTGGCCCCTCCCCCCTTCCCCGCTATCAATAGAATCGTGGTGTGATTCACTACACAGTAGAATCATACCCTTTGTCATACCTGCCAAGTTGCTGTCAGAGAAATAAGGGACCGGCCGGAAATAGCAGACCGGAAGTAGCGCTGCCGCCATTTTGGAACTGGGTGGAGCATGCTCAGAAGTGACTTTTGATGCTGCTTTGCCCAGTTCCAAAATGGCCACCGCGCCAGAAGTCGCACTGCAGCCATTTTGGAACTGGGCAAAGCAGCATCAAAAGTTGCTTCTGAGCATGCTCTGCCCCATTCCAAAATGGCCGTCGCACCAGAATAAACCGCGAAAAAATCCGTTTTTTCAGCTAGGAACAGCTGGGAAAATGGGGATTTCCCAGGGAAAACGGGAGACTTGGCAGGTATGCCCTTTGTTCCATCCAAGACTATCTTCCAATGGTACACAACCATTGCAGGAAACATAATTTAGCTTGCTTGTGCAATGCTAAGGTCAGGAAATAAGTTTGGGCTCTGAAGACAAAGGAACAAAGAAAATTGCCTTACGCAGAGGCCACACTCATACCTTACATTTAAAGCACTGTGATACCACTTTAAACAGGCATGGCTCCCCCCCCCCAAAGAATTCTGGGAGCTGTAGTTTGTTAAGGGTTCTGAGAGTTGTTAGGAGCCCCCCCCCATTCCACTCACAGAGCTACTATTCTCAGAACGCTGACTGTCATGATCCAGTGCCTTTGTGGACAGATCTGTGGTGGAAGTAGTTTTAGAAATCCCTGCCACCCTATGAGGTGTTGTCTACCAAAGCCTGCTCTTAAGGGGATAAATGTCTGTCTACCTCCTAAACCTGGCAGCAGCACAATCACCTGTTAAGCTGTCACCGTGTGATGTCACTCTCTGAACAGCTTTGGTGAGGCTGTGAAAGCTATAGGTAGCTAAGCTGTTGAAAAGGACCCCATTTGTGCGGAAGGTGTGAATGGGTTTAAGGCTTCAGTCTAAAGCTAGCAGGTCACGCTGAAAGCTGTCATGATGGATCGCAGGCAGAAATTTAGTCAGGCTCTACTGACTTGTAATAATGCGAAGGCCGAGAGATTGGTAATGCTTAGGGGTAAGATGGCTTTAAAAGGGTCACAGCAAAGGCTGGGAGGAAATGCATTTCACATGCGCACTGGGTGCAGAGAATATGCAGCTCGTGAGCTCTGAGGAGAGTAACAGTGATCCCATCTGGTGTTCTGACAAGGCCCAAGGCACAATCCCATTCCTTCTCCCCTTTATTATAGCCGCTCAATAAATGCTGGCGTTTGAAGCAAGAGATGAAACAAAAGCAGTTGTCCAAAGGCCCTCCAACTAGTGTTGTGGACATCTGGCTTCATAATGGTTTGATCTGTAACTCATAAACGTGCTAACGTTGATTGCAGAGCCAGATGGTGCTCCGGGGAATTTTAATACAGCAGCATCCTTCACAGGGGACCGTCCGTGACATGTGCTTTTGCATCAATAGGGGTAGAAAGGTTGCAACATTGTGAGAAAGGGTGGATTGGATATTGCAGGTCCAGGCGCAGTGATGCCATGAGGGGCGGGGCCGAGGCATTGTAAAGTTGCAATAAACACAGGACAAACATTTTTGGGATTGAAACAGGCCACAGCTTTGTTGATTACCAATGCCAGCATGTTTTGGTACAGACATTGGGTGTGTGGCAAACCCTTTGGAACACCCTCCCACCAAATGTCAAGGAGATCTACACAACTTTTAGAAGATATCTGAAGGCAGCCCTGTATTGGGAAGTTCATAATGTTTGATGTTTTTATATGTGCTGGAAGCTGCTCAGAGTGGCTAAGGAAACCCAGCCAGATGGGCAGGGTATAAATATATTATTATTATTATTATTATTATTATTATTATTATTATTATTAAACTAACCCATCTGCTCTTGATGGCAGAAAGTGAGGAGGAATTAAAGAACCTTTTAATGAGGGTGAAAGAGGAGAGCGCAAAATATGGTCTGAAGCTCAACATCAAAAAAACCAAGATCATGGCCACTGGTCCCATCACCTCCTGGCAAATAGAAGGGGAAGAAATGGAGGCAGTGAGAGATTTTACTTTCTTGGGTTCCATGATTGTTGTAGATGGTGACAGCAGTCATGATATTAAAAGACGCCAGCTTCTTGGGAGAAAAGCAATGACAAACCTAGACAGCATCTTAAAAAGCAGAGACCTCACCTTGCCGACAAAGGTCCGTATAGTTAAAGCTATGGTTTTCCCAGTAGTGATGTATGGAAGTGAGAGCTGGCCCATAAAGAAGGCTGATCACCGAGGAATTGATGCTTTTGAATTATGGTGCTGGAGGAGACTCTTGAGAGTCCCATGGACTGCAAGAAGATCAAACCTATCCATTCTAAAGGAAATCAGCCCTGAGTGCTCACTGGAAGGACAGATCCTGAAGCTGAGGCTCCAATACTTTGGCCACCTGATGAGAAGAGAAGACTCCCTGGAAAAGAGCCTGATGCTGGGAAAGATTGAGGGCACTAGGAGAAGGGGACGACAGAGGACGAGATGGTTGGACAGTGTTTTCGAAGCTGCGAACATGCGGGAGGCAGTGGAAGACAGGAGTGCCTGGCATGCTCTGGTCCATAGGGTCACGAAGAGTCGGACACAACTAAACAACTAAACAACAACAAACCTCCGGTTTGCTAGTAAAACTGAATTACTGTGTTGCAAAATGATGCACGTCTAAAAAGTGTGTCGCCAACATGAAATATTTGGACGAGATGGTTGGACAGTGTTCTCGAAGCTACCAACATGAGTCTGACCAAACTGTGGGAGGCAGTGGAAGACAATAGTCCCTGGTGTACTCTGGTCCATGGGGTCATGAAGAATCAGACACGACTAAACGGCTAAACAACAACAACCCACCTGCTGGTTGATTATTTGACAGTGTTAACAACAAGGGTTCAGGGTCACCCTATGACATACATCATATTTGGGCGACTCATCCAAGACCATCATTGGTGGTGTGGCCTGTCTGCCCCCATCTGTGCGCCCTGGCAGAAGCACCTCCCCCTGAATCCCTTTAATGGGACACCCTGATTCTTTTGATTGGGGTGGGATGGGGCTCCCAACACACACCCCATCTGCCTAGATTAAGGATCCAACCCAATGCCTTATCTGCTGCCTGAGTCAACTTGTCTACTGTTCTGGACACAGCTGGCCAAGGAGCAGACCAGAGGAAAGAAGTTTCCCCTTTGGTCTGCTCCCAAACCGAGCCACTAGCTCACTCACATTTGGCTGCAACTGTGGACGAGCTTCAGCAGCCAGTGTGTCTGGTGAAGGAGTCGGTGATGTGCTCCCCTTGAAAGACTGCCCCACCACTGTCACTGCATCAGACTGCCACCTGCCACTTCCCTCCGGCTGGTGGTAGTGGTCCTTCAGATCAGAAGAGCAGCGTTGCTGGATCAAGCCAAAGGTTCTTTTGATCCGGCATCCTGTTCTCACAGTGGCTCACTAAAGCTCACACTGGTTAAAAAGGGGCAAAAAATGACATGGAATGGGGTGGGTGGGTTAAGTCCATTTAAAATGTGAGGTGCTTTGAAAATGGATTAGGGAGGGAGGACCTTTGCTGTAAGACTGATAATCAAAGCTGTTTAACAAGTGCTGCGAAGTTACGCTGATAGCACATCTCTCTCATTTATATCCTGGAAGCTTTGGGGCTTTTTGTTCCTAAAACTAGATGTTACCCAATACAAAGTTTCTTTTTTCTGCTCACCTCTTTTATTAGACATTCTCTGGATGCTAAAAGGCAGATTTTGATTAACAGTATTTTGTCATTGTTCAATGACCTTTACGGTTGTCTGAAGGCACCATACCGTTGACATCATTCTTTTAAGAAACTTGAAATGTCCTGAAAATGAAGGACCTTTTGGAACCCATCTAGGCCTTTTGAACTCTCCAGATGATTAAGTTTTGCATGAATTCCATTGCTCAGCGGGCAAAATGTACTTGTTGAAAGATGTTCTTTCTAAAGTGTTAGGATTGTGACATTCTGTGTCAAGGAGAAATGTGGAAATAAGATAGATCTACTTGTGTGCCAAACCCCATGTATTTAATGTGTATGTGTGTATTTGAAAAAGATCACTGGCACTGTAACCCCACTTCATGTATCTATGGTGCAGATATGTTTGCAATACTGTGTATGACTCTTGTCACCACATGCCCCAAAACATATTGTTATAGAGCAGGAGAATGTACAAGTAGGCGCATCAAAAATGATGTAGAATACCTTTCCTATCTGCAAAATGATGTAGAATTTGATAGTAGTTTATAATATTCTGTATGGTTAGGAGAAAGTGAGGATAGATAATTTTTGTCACTGTCCTCCATAATACTAGAATTTGGGGTTACTCAATGAAATTGATTGGCAGCAGGTTCAGGACAGGCAAAAAGAACTACTCCTTCAGTCAACACAGAACTAACGTATAGAAGCTGCTGCCATACGACTTCCTTTTGTGTGTTCTTTTGGGAGGAAAATCAAATCCCTGTGGCCCACATGTATGGGGTAAATAACAAAAGAATTGGCTGGGGCCCTGGATTTAAAACACAGTGCTAAACTCACTCTTCAGAAGGAGAAGGCCCTCAGTATCAGAGTTTAAACTCACAAAAGGCAAGCAACGGTATAGCGTTAGAAATATAGGTTGTTAGATCCTTTTAGTCTGCTTGCAAACTGTGCTGCTCTTTTTCTACCTCTCTTGCAATGAACAGACCACACACTGTTAAGTAAGTTTAAAAACCGTTTATTTACAAAGCGCTACAAAGGTCAGATTCATGTCCTTATTCAAGCAGCAGCAAGGAGAACACAGGCAGAACACTCTTGGGTAGGAAATACAGAAATATAACTTCAAACGCGTGCTCCAGGCTTGGAGCTTGCTTAGGCATGTCTTCCTTGGTCAGTTACATAGTGCGGAGAGAGAAGGAAAAGAAAGCTTCACTTTCTCCCTCAGCAGAAACTAGGGGATGTGACCTAGCTGAGTCTAGGAACATACCTATCTGGTCTTAACCCCTTTTGTGCACAAACTAGCATCCATGCATATTTATGCTTGACTGCAATTCCCCACAGTTTTGATCCCCTGGGGGATTAGAACCACCTGATGGAGAGTGCTTTAGAAAATATGGGTTTCTAAATCACATGGAGAATCTACGCAAATAGAAAAGGCTCCTTGCTTCAGAAGTTATCCATCTGGAAAGCAACAGTGAAGGCAATGGAAAGCTGGGGGCAGAGGGCTAGCATACGAATCAGCACTTTCCCTTAATGTTTGAGGGATTATATAGCACCTCAATGGGGCCCATATGTGTGATGGCTTAGTTGACCTTAAAAAGGAAAGAGAGGAATAAATGACAGGTGTCTATCAATGTCTGTTAGCTTTCTCTCAGTTCAGAGACCGGGGGGGGGGGGTATTGTGCAGCCCTATTTGAGCCACCCATTCCTTGTGTTGCAACTTGCAACCTGGCAAAAATATTTGTAATTTTAAAGAAGGGGGGGACAGAAAGGAAAGAATCAGACGTATACAAAAGCTGGACTATTCCTGATTCACTGTTACACTAGGTATAGGATACCTCTGCTTAACAATCCATTCGAGGAGTTCTGTCTTTACAGCTAGGAACTGCAATTAAAAACATCAAATACCCAGGAAGCTCAGCCAATTTTCTGTTTTTGTTTCTACAATCTGAGCTCAGATTTCTGTTGTTGTTAAAGCAGTCAGATAAGAAGGGGGAAAAAAATCTTCCCGCTTTAATTGCCAGTAAACAGCATCTCTTATCAAGACCAGAAATGAGGAACACTCCAATCATAAACACATTAACTTGAAAGTAAACTCCACTGATTCCAGTGGAACTTAACTTCCGTACAAGTGTGCTCAAGATCGAAGTCTCAAGGTCAACAGCAGTGGAGTTGCCTTCATACCAGATAGAGAACAAAATAATCAAAGTAGCACAAAGGCTGAATATTAATATCTACATTTAATTAAAACCTTAAAGTGCATAGTTGAGTACTTCTGTTTCAGCTCCTGTACTTTGTGAAGTTTAGGGATTTATAAAGAACAAAATATTCACTGCTTCCTAGCCCTGCTCCTACTAGGGGTGGGGGAGAAATTCAGTTTTGTTTGCCTTTTAAGGAGAAACTACCCAATTCACACTTTTTGAATCAATATGTGAATGAAGACCATCTATCTTGCGAAATGTGCACTGCTCTGAATTTTGCAGTGCAGTTCTCCAGTCAAGTAATGTGTACAAAAGAATGTGTATATTTGGGGATGTATGCATATACGCAAGTGAAAATAACATACAAAAATGCATTACATTAGGGAACACTGCTTTGCAAAATAAATAAAAAACGAAATGTATACAGCATTATGAAAATTGCCAACAGGTTCAATATCTAGACCAGGCATCCCCAAACTGTGGCCCTCCAGATGTTTTGGCCTACAATTCCCATGATCCCTGGCTAAGAGGACCAGTGGTCAGGGATGATGGGAATTGTAGTCCAAAACATCTGGAGGGCTGAAGTTTGGGGATGCCTGATCTAGACAATCCAGTGAGGAAGACCAGTTATGAGGCAGTGCCAGATTTAGGTTGGCAAACTGTCTTCTGGAAGGACACCCTTTTATCTGGGAGGTTTTCCTGCTGGCAGGAACTGCCACATTTCATGATCTGGGGCATTGTGGGAAATTAAAATGGCCACCTTGAGGCCCAATTGCTTTTAAAAGGGAGAGCAGAATAGGCATCCGAGGTGAGACCTTGCACTCCTAAGGATACCATGTGCCTGTCACGAGGTGAGTGAAAGGCCTCTGACTGAAACTGGAGAAGTGCTGCCAGTCAGAGTAGATAATACTAGGTTACATGAAGAAATAATCCCATGTGGTATAAAGCAGGTTCCTATGTGCCTTTGGAAAGCGGGTGCGAATGACCTATATCAGGCATGTCCAACAGGTAGATCGCAATCTACCGGTAGATCACTGGATGTCTGTGGTAGATCACTGGTACATCATTGGCTCCCCCCAAAGAAGCTGAACAACTGTGGCTCCCCTTAAAAAAGCTCAACATTTTACCTCCTCCCTGGAAAAAATGGCTTTCCTAAAAAAAGCTCTTTGACCTGAACCCCAAAATGGGGGGGTAGATCACTGCCACTTTTTAAACTCTGTGAGTAGATCGCAGTCTCTTGGGAGTTGGCCACCCCTGACCTATATGTTGTCCTGAATAAGTGCATCTATGTTGTTGTTGTCAATTGAATTTGAATACTGCCCACAAGGGTCTCAGGCAGGTTCATAATATAAAATCATTTTCATAATGCTGAATACATTTCGTTTTTTATTTATTTTGCAAAGCAGTGTTCCCTAATGTAACACATTTTTGTATGTTATTTTCACTTGCGTATATGCATACATCCCCAAATATACACATTCTTTTGTACACAGAGTAGTTTTGCAAATGAGTGTTCCATGTGTAGATCTCAAGTCTGAAAAGCTTTAGCCTGTAGCTGGGATTGAGCATGGGCTACACTACTAAGTACTTGTATCATTGGATCATTTTAACAATCTAGCTCAAAACTGCTTTTCACTTGTCTACCTAGGGCATATTAGGCCAACAGGTTTATAAAAGCCCCTGATCACTTGAAATAAGTTTGTTACTTCTTGGTACAATGTTGTTCTTTAGTAAGGAGCCTGGGTTTTGTTTTGTGTTTTTTTTTTTTTGCATTAAGTAACAGAAGTTCAGTAATTTCACATTTGAGTGCTTTAGGAATTCCCACTTGAATGTCATCTGACCCTGCAATGTGTTACTTTTTAATTTGTCAATTAGCCAATCTAGGATTGTTTTTCAGCCATCAAAGGCAAGGTAATCTGATGTAATTAAAGTCACCCCAAGGAATTGTGCAAACATTTTATGAAGATGGACGGTTGCCAGCTTGAGTTTGAAAACTCCCTTGCTTCTTTGCCATCTTTTAGAAGAGGTTGGACAGTTAGGAAAAGAAGAAGAAAGAAAAGAATGTACAAGCTGTTACAGAACAATCTAACAAACTACACAGTATAGATTTTGAGAGGTGGAATCTAGGGACCCAAAAACTTACTCAGATCATTCTGTTTTGCTCCTTTTCTTATTTTTTAAAAGAATGTCTTTATTCAACCCTACACATCACAGTGGTCCATTAGAGGCTTAAATGTATTTGCTCTAGAGAAAGTGTGTGTGTGAGAGAAGTTGTAACAGATCCTCTCTTCAGAGTCCCTGTTGCCTCTATCTCAACCCAGTCAACCCTGATCTGAGTATTCGTGAATGCAAAGATTCAGCTCGGCTGTTTGAGCTGTAAAACACCCATGAATAGGGCAGCCACTAAAATTCATTCATGTTGCAATTGAAGGGGGATGTTACAGTGGTTCCATCCATCCATTTTTTTCTGAAACCTCTAGCAGCCTTCTTGAAATCCACCATTTCCTTCCCTCAACAGCCAATATGTGTATTACGCATTTTCACTGAATATTCTAACCCTTTCCCAGCTTCCACTGCTCTGGGCTTTAGGGGTGATCATGGTGTAGTTAAGCAGGCTGCTCTCCTACTATTAGTAATAGTAAATAGCAGTAAATGTAAGGCAACAATTTGCTTACAAATCCCTTGGCTCATTGCAACATGGAGTGAAAATTGCATATGTGAAAATGAATCAATGGACTAGCAGGCTCATGAGTCAGTGTGTCATTGAGTGAAAAGGCTTGTCTGACAACATCTGGGGCCCACAGAAGATGAGAAAGCAGAGAGTGATGAGAGCATAGATAGAATGGGATGAATTTAGATTTAGGCATGGATTTTTTTAAAAAATATTTTTAGAAAATGAAATTGGTATATGGGGAAAAGAAAAGCAGCATTTGCAATAGGATTTCAGCTAATCCCTAACAGTGCATGTTTACTCAAAAGTAAGTCTCCCTAATTACAGTGAGGGTGGAATTCTAGCCTAAATTATGAATCATGTCTTTTTTTATATTGAAATCTCAAATAATACCTGATGGTGCCCATTGTGTCATTTCCAGTGAAGGGACAGAGGAATAAAAATAGATGTGCATGCATAAATTGGTTAGCCAGCATTCACGTATAACTGCAAAAGAAAGAAAGAAAGAAAGAAAGAAAGAAAGAAAGAAAGAAAGAAAGAAAGAAAGAGAAAAAGGAATCCTAATCCAGAGAAGTTTCTGAATTGGAACTCATTACCAAGCTTAAAACCATGGAGCCACCTGGGATGAATAAAGACATTGGATTCTTATCTCATTATGCATGATCAAGCTTTCTTTAGCACCTCAGTCCTTGCTTTCCCCCCACAGGACCAATTGCAGCCATCAGCAGTCGTTAACAGCCATCTACAGGTTTACCACTCCCATCAGCCCATCAGCCATTTCCCCCCACCCACCCCCACCCTCTGTATATACATAAGGGTCTGAAGCTTCTGTTTCAAGTGTATCTGAAGAAGTGTGCATGCACACGAAAGCTCATACCTAAATAAAAACTTAGTTGGTCTTTAAGGTGCTACTGAAGGATTTTTTTTATTTTTGCTAATCCTATTGCGTTTACAATTGCTGTTGATACAGGATGCAGACAGTGGTTATTTTCTTTCCCACGCAGTAAAAAAAACAATTTCTTGTTAGTGGAGGTCTCCGACAAATCTTTCACTGGGTTTTTTTAGGATTTATAGGAAACAGTGACTTGACAGGGTGAAAGGAGAGCAAATGAAAAGCAATTATGTCAGGATACATTATAGTGTGCAGATGACACAAATGTCCAATACTGATTATGGATTATATCGCAGGGGTGGTATCTGATGTAATGGCTCCAGGGCATAATCACTTTGCTGTTGTTTCTGTACAGCAATGGGATTAAAGGTGAACTGAAGATGTGCTAAAATTCCCTTGCTGTGGATGTATTTAATGCTCACCCTCCTCTGCCCACCATAAATAAAGTGGTTTCTTATCCAGTGGTATTTCCTGGACAAGCTACTATTCACATAGCTATTTTCCATATTAATAGTGGCAACAATAATGATGATGAAGAAGATAGTAATAATCCTATAGTGCTTAAATACCAGATGCTCTATAAAGGATTTTCCTTCTCTGAATATCACCAGGGAATGACTATTCCGAAGCTACCGTATGTATGAAAATGACAAACTTCGCAGCCACATCGCACATTCAAAGCACTCCTGTACCACTTTAACAGTCATGTGCATGTGGAAATTGTCAGGTAATGAAACATCAGAAAAATAGCATAAAGAGCTGTCTGAATGCTGCCCAGGTTATTTCCTCTGATGTTGCAACTGTCTGCACAAGGAACACAGGCTGTGTTCACACCTAATACTTCCACAATGGAGTATGGAGGCCATGCAGAATATTCAGGCATTTTGCATGCCAGGAAACCCTTTTCTGCACACATTTCTCCCATTTTGTCACCTGTCACATACGAAGCAAACTACCATAGGCTCTATGAGGCTGCTTGTTCTACATTATAGAAGGCTTGTGTTCATTCGTTCATTTGTTTTATTTGCATGCTGCTTTCCCACAAAAAAACAAAACAAAAAAAACATGCTCAAAGCCTCTTGCAAGAAAAACAAGAGTACATTTATAACAAACACTACAAAAATTTTTTTTCATAACAACACAGCAAAACAATAGCAACCCCCCGGCATTTCAATACTATAAAGATAACAAGATTACTTAAACAACATGCAGCAACCAATAGCAAAAACAACAAGGCAGCTTCGCAGTTAAACCTTGGTCCTAGAAACACCTCCTCACATTATGTTTCTCACGGTCCCTCTCCTGCAGCCACTTGCAAGACATCCAAGGCCAAGGGGTGAGGTAGTTGTAGCCCAGGCACCCCCAAACTTCGGCCCTCCAGATGTTTTGGACTACAATTCCCATCTTCCCCAACCACTGGTCCTCTTCGCTAGGGATCATGGGAGTTGTAGGCCAAAACATCTGGAGGGCTGCAGTTTGGGGATGCCTGCTGTAGCCCCACATAGAGCAAAAGATTCCTCATTGCAGGGGGTTGGACTAGATCAGTGGGTCCCAACCTTTTATTGGCCGTGCCCCACCTAAGCATCTCTAAAATCCTTACCCCCTGATATATAACTCTTAATATTCAAAAAGTGAACTCCTATTCATGTGGAGGAAGCCTAAAAGGTAATTAACTGCTAATAACTCATTCTCGAATTGCACCCCTTAAAAATCAAATTGCCCCCCTGTGGGGCGTGTGCTGGGAACCACTCTATAATTCTTTGATTTCATTGAAACCCATGGGATTAGTTGGCCATGGCGAGGGGGAATCCAGCTGGAAAGAATGAGTTGTAAGTGGGTCAGAATTCTAAATATGAATTTTGTTATGTTTTACTGAAAAGAGCATTCTAAAACCCATATTTCAGCAATACCTTTATGGGGGCCAGCCACAAACAGTCTCATCCAACAGTCTCATCCTTATAGGCCAACACAGTTACTCCTTTTCTTTTTCTTGTAGTTTGTTATCAGAACTTATTTTTCTCTCAAGTCTGCACAATCTATGGCCCACCAAGCTGAAGCCCATGTTTTTGTGGCCTAGTGAATATTGAGCAGGGCCTTTTGACAACCCTGTCTGCCTGCCGTTTTGCAGTTTCAGTCAAGCAGCAGAGCAAGGAGTTTCATGAAGCCTCTGTTGGGTAATATGTGGCTGCTTGTCTTGGCGAGTCACAAGTTGCGCAGAAGCATTTTATCTGAATGGTATGTTGAAACCCAGTGTGCAGCACAGCTCAAAGAATGTGCTGGCTGCATAGAGCTGCGCTGATGTGAATGACCAAAGTAGGAACCAAGCAAATCCACACAGCAAGGGCTGGCTTATATAAAGAGTTGCGTAGGTTCACGCCAAGTTTGCTACATGGCATTCAGAATGTGTTGCCCATTTGGGTGGCGGGGGGGGGGGGAGACCCTTAAGTTTGGAGGCCTGCATAGGTAGGCTTACAAAACCGCTTTCTTTTCTTATTTGGTTCCCAGCCAAAACATTGATAGTAATGGGCACCAAACTTCTCAGATTAGTTTGTATATTTGGATTACTCTAGGAGTTCCTTAGAAGTATTTATTGATTTTGTTTTCACTTTGCTACTTCTTGTATTTTAAATATAAATGCAAGTTTGACTCCATATTGCGTGGTTTGTTTGTTTTTTAAATTGTTTCATATAAACTTCTTTTGCAATGACTTATAGAGAAGATTATAATCTCATCGATTGTGCTTGGCATTCAAGTGATTTCCCCACTGTATTACTGATAGGAACATATTTCTCCTTCTCTGTCAATAACATTACAATCTTAATCTTTTTACGTCACTTGTCGTCCGTCTCTCTCTCTCTCTCTCGTCCCATCCCGCTTTTCATTCTGACACTTGAAGGAAGCAGCTCCAGCTGTTCTTATTATTACAGCGTATCTAACATCCTTTGGTCCCCAAAATGCACCATTGTTTTGATTTCTTTTCACAGTCTGTCACAAAGAAATACATGGAGTAATTAATTAAAACGGCTGTATTCCTGCCCCAGAGGTCTGGCGCTGTTTATAAATTACCCCACGATGTTGTCAGCATTCATGGCTTCAGCGAGATCATTTGACTGAAATATGGCTCAATTAATCTCTCTCTCTCTCTCTCCAGCCCCCCTCCATAATTTATATGTAATAATTAATTCATTTTAAAATTTCGAGCACTGGGATCGTCACATTGAGGCATAACATCTTCAAGTGAGTCCTGGGGCACAAGGTGCTTCTGGAATAATAAGCAGCCGAACAATCATACATTGGTGTGGCGGATAATCTCAGCTACAGCCACTTAAAATGAGCCATAACAAGTGTTCGTGCAATGACTCCGGGGTAAGCCTATTAAACATGCACCAGTGATTTATTGAAGCATGGCAATACCCAAGACCCCTATGCGTTTCGGGCTACACAGCCCTTCATCAGGGAGGTATTGCTTATTAAACGTACCACAAGAGAAACGCTCTGCTTGGCATCACCACCTTCAATCAGAGGAAGGAACATCAGGTTATCCTACTGGTCCATCTAGCGTTAAATTATCTCTATAGATTGACAGCAGCTTTCCAGGTTTTCAGGCAGGGAGCTTTCCCAGCCCTGCCTGGGTATGCCAGGGATGGAAGCTGAGACTTTTTTTTGCCTATAAAAATGTTGCAGATAATAAATATTGTGCAATTTGAAGCAACCGGAAGCATAAGAATCGACTCCTTTGGAAACAAGAGCATTGTCCAAGCCTATAGGAAATATTCCAACTTTTCCCAGCAGAACTTTCTTTAAAACAGAATGAAAACATCAAAAATATCCATACAATATCTTGTGCTCTCCAGCCCAGGCTCAGCATCGTACAGAATACAAAATAATCCAAACAGACCTGCAGTCGTACCATGGAAGTTGATCGCTTTGCAAGTTGAATGCTTTGGCTCCTGAACTCCACAAACCTGGAAGTGAGTGTTGCTGTTTGCGAACGTTCTTTGGAACCCAAACGTCCGACGCGGCTTCCGGTTGGCTGCAGCAACTTGGAAGCTGCACCTTGGTTTCCGAATGTTTTGGAAGTCGAATGGACTTCCGGAACGGATTCCATTTGACTTCCGAGGTACGTCTGTATAAGCAAAGGTCTCTCTCCAGCCTGCTTTCCAGCCTCCAGGCTGTTCACTCTCCCTTCAGGAGAGCTATTTACATACATTGTTCTCCCTGTGGCATTCAGAGAGATGACTCCATTTGCATCTTCAAGGAGGAAAAAAGAATCAAAGCCAACTCCATTCAAAAAGGAGATTGTAGTCCAATACCTCTCACATGACCCCAGATTTACAGCCCTCACTTTTTAGCTATTTTTGTTTTAGGAGAGAAATCGCTCTGGAGCACAGTTCTGAAACAGCTGCCTGGGGTCAAGTGCAAGAACAAGGGGATAATAATAATAATAATAATAATAATAATAATAATAATAATAACATACCCCACCCATCTGCCAGGGTTTCCCCAGCCACTCTGGGCGGCTCCCAACAGAATATTAAAAACACGATAAAACATCAAACATTTAAAACTTCCCTAAGCAGGGCTGCCTTCAGATGTCTTCTAAAAGTCAGATAGTTGTTTATTTCCTTGGCATCTGACAGGAGGGCTTTCCACAGGGTGGGCGCCACTACCGAGAAGGGGCAGCAAAAGTACATGAAAACTGTCTAGTGCAGAGCAGACAAAGCACCTCAGGAAGAACACAGCTGACAGGTGCTTCATATGGAGAATTTATGGGGAGTGATAGGTTTGGGGAAAAGTGGGGTGTTAGCAAGACCATGCAAAGGTATTAATAAGAGTTTGGATTTGATACCCGCTTTATCACTACGCTAAGGAGTCTTAAAGCGGCTAACAATCTCCTTTCCCTTCCTCCCCCACAACAAACACTCTATGAGGTGAGTGAGGCTGAGAGACTTCAGAGAAGTGTGACTAGCCCAAGGTCACCCAGTAGCTGCATGTGGAGGAGCGGGGACGCGAACCTGGTTCACCAGATTACGAATCTACTGCTCTTAACCACAACACCACACTGGCTCTTGGAGTGGGATTCGATCACATATCAGCGTGTTCAGGTTGTGTTGTAGCTGTTTTTTTTATTTATGCACAAAAGGATTTCCACACCGCCATCTCCTCAGATACCCGGACAGTGTGCAATATGTATACAACAAAACATAAACTGTCATTTAAAAAACAGTACAAAATAGTCATTAAAGTGACTGGCTAATTGAGAATGTTTTCAGCAACTGCCTAGCCCTGTTGACATAAAATGGTCTTCCAGACATGCCTGAAAGTCAAAAACAAAGATGCCTGTTCAAATATTTGCTGGAAGAGTGTTCCATAGCATGGGGCCAGTGACCCCAAATGCCCAACTTCTACTTGAAGCCAGTCAGGTCTCTGTAACATGGAGAACAGTTAGCAGCGCTCTCACAGTGATCAAGTTGGGATATACAGTAAGAACTTAGGTGGTCCTTAAGGTATTGTTGTTCAGGGCTTTATCAACACAAAAGCCTTGAACACTATATGAGCAGCTGTTTTAGTAGAGGCATTGGCCATCTGCCCCCATCAGCAGATTGGGAGGTCTTGCTCAACATACCCGCTTCTCTAAAAGATTGGATTTTCTGTGATAAGGAAAGTAGGAGGAAAATGCCCTGGACGGTGTGAGATAACACTTGCTTTGATGCAATGCCACCTAACTTTCCTGCAAACAATTCTGGATGAATGCTCCATAGATAGGTCACCTGGAAGTGCCCTCTGCCTGTGCTTAAAAAAAAAGAGGGTCCTGTTTGGAAGGAAGTGCTTTAGTGCTGCGAATTACCCTATAATTTCGAGTGTGTGACGTTTGGAACAGTTTGGTTTAAGTGGCACATCTCAGACGTGTCTGTCTCTACAAAATCATTGTTTACAGATTGTACTGCCTTGTTTCTTCTTGCCTCTACAGCGGCAAAGCTCTCTCACGCCACTCTCACATCAAAATCCTCAGCTGCCTTCCTTCTGCCCTCAAAAACTGTACCTATGAATTTGGGGGGTGAAGAGAGAAATATGGAGGTGAAACATTACAATAGCATCTACAAGAGAGTTGAAGCATCAGTTGTCTGGGATGTTTTGCCAATTTGTATGTGTTTCTGGCAATTTGTGTGTGTGTGTGTGTGTGTGTTTGGCTGTCTTCCTTAACGTCATTCATATATATATGGCAGTCTAGCTTTTTAAAACTTAGCAATGGAAAGAATTAGATGAAGCAAGGTTTACCTTTTGGAGTCTTAGCTTTCATTACTCTATTAATTTTTAAATGGTGTATAGGGTTAGCAGACAGTGGAATGAAATATGCAAGGAACAAAGGCCTGGAATGCCACCGCTGAGAAACTCGATCAGTACTGCCTTTTCACCAAGAGAGAGCAATCTAAGCACATTTTTTGCAAACTTACCAGTTTGCAGGAGGCAGCCCTCCACGCTCCTACGCAGGGACATATACTGCTTGCTGTTTTTAGAGGTTATTATTGTACCTGCCTCTGAATTTGATGGATGTGCTGCAATTATTAGTTAGGGTTATAGCTGTTGATGATGTATGTTTTATGGATCACATTTTTTTGTCTTTCAGCTTTTCTTTATACGTATAATGTTTCCTCCTTCATTATGATTTCATTTAAGATACGTGTTTATGTGTTTGTTGAAACACGGCGGCTGTTCTGGTCACACACAGACATATTCAACGAACCTAAAAAAACCAAAAACACCCCTCCTAACCTTGCAAATCTGTTAATGGATTTCCACTGGATAGCCTACTGTAATGCCCAAGAAAAGACAACCTGGATCAGATTAAAGGTCCCTATTGTCCTATTTCTCAGTAGTCAAAGGGTAGGTCCTATGGCTGCTCCCTAACAGTGGATGGTCAATGGATACTCTACCCTCTCTAAGCCCAGAGATTCCATATAACTGTCATGACCAATAGCTGTTGATAGACATGGCCTTTTAGGAATTTGTCAATTCCTTTTCTAAAGTCATCTAGGTTGATCATGACACATGTTCTATAGGCCAGGGCATGGAAACTGACTGTTATGCCAACTCTGAGTGGAAAAGGAAAAATGCATGATTATGACTTATAAGCAGGCATGGGAGGGAAGAAGTGATTCCATAGAGATTCCCCCCTCCCAAAAAACTGACATCTATTAGTGTAATTTTGGAATACTTATAGACTAACAGAAAATTTTGACAATTTGATGCTGAGTTAATGCATTTTCTGAACTAGCTAAATGTGCGGGTTTCTCCCCTCGGGCCATCCCCCCCCCTCTAGTTCTTGCAAATATGATGTGATAGCAGGGAATTTAAATTATTGCACAGCTCTGTTAATTTTAGACTCTTTGTTTCTGATGAAAGTAACCAGGTATGTTGTTCTCTGTTATGGGGGAGAAGGGAAAGCCATTGAGTCTGCAGTCCTGTGCTCACATGTTTGGGACTAAGCCACACTCAACGCAAGAGGAGTTAACTGTTGAGTAGATTGGACTGCTTAGCTGGCAGCCATTCCTATAAAGTGTGGCAGCAAATTCAAAACATTAGTTGTGTATTATGGGATGAAGTTGCTTTCTTTTGTTGATCCTGAATCTCCTGCCAGTTAGTTTTGCTGGATGACCCAGAGTTCTATTTTTATGAAATAGAAAAACACCTCTCTAGACATTTCCTCCACTCCTAGCACTGTTTTACAAGCCCCTCTCATGTTCTTGCTTAGTGGTATTCTCTCCCTTCCTCCCTCCCCTACCTCAAGCTAAAATGTCCTCAGTGCTTTATTTTTTCCTTGCAGGGATGATGTTCTAACCAGTCATTTGGGTTACCCTTCCCATGTCACTGGTACCTACTGTTTTCATGCCATCTGTCCTTGCCACGTGAACTCCAGGGTTCCGACAGTGCAGCAAGAGCACCGTGACACGCATGTAACCATGAAAACCATGTAACGCATGGTTTTCTTTTGCTTAGTGGTTGTGTGTGGAGGTGTGTTAGCATCACCTGGGTACGTTCTTTATTTACTGTATGTATTTATTTATCTTTATTGGCATTGCAAGGGGTTGTAGGGTCCGGAGTTTGGTTGGTTGCATTCAGTTGGTTGCTGTGTGGTTTGTTTGTTTGTTTTTTGTATGTATGTATGTATGTGTGTGTGAGGGGTGGGGTGGGGTTGTTGGGTCAGGTTAGCCATATTGGTTCATATGCTGTTGCGGAGTGGGGGTGGGGATAGGTCATTGTCTTGTGCTGTGAATGTGAGGAAGGGGAGCCATACTGGGATGAAGGCGTCTTCCTTTGCTTGTCCCCATGCTAGTCTAAGTTCATGGGTTAACTTCTCTAGTATGGCAGTTTACCGTACATATCGGGAGTAGACATAAGACCACTGGTACCAAAATGTATGGGAATTGGTTCTCTTATAGTCATTCCAGTCCATCAATGATATATAACATTCCACCCCCTGCTGCATTTGTATCATGTTTCCTTTGCACTGAAACAAATGCAACAGCATGATCTTGTAATGCATGCAGTTTACATAATTTCCTAAAAGTGGACAGTGGGACAAATAAGAAACAGCAGTGGAACAGAAACAGTGCTGCACGGGAAGAATGCAGGGCACAATGGAAAACAATGCATTTTTGCATCTCTAATTTGGAACGAGGTTAACCCTCCTGTTTAACAAGGCTTCCCTGATGAATGTGGGGGTTCCAGGCCTGCTTTTTGAGGTGTTGTGTGTTGGGGAAAGGGAACCAAACAAATAAATGGCAAAATCTGGCAGGGGAAATGCATGTATTTGTATCATGCTCTAAATAGACTTTAAAAGGAGCATGCATGCTGTAGAGACTCTACTGCACCAATTCCAAATTCTACTCTCCCCCATCACCTTTACGTGGCTCAGAAAAACATTTTCATGTCAAGACACAATTATTACTCATGTCATAGCACTTGAATGCTGACAAATTTCAAAATCCAATTTTGGTACAGGCTGACCTGCCTAAAAATTCTCTGGGTGGTCCTACAGCATTGCAAATGCCTACCACATAATATTCTAGAGTTACATCTATTCACATGAGCTAGAAACAATACAGACTCTTTTTTAAAGGCAGGAGCTGGTAGGTCATACTTGCTGTTCTGTATCTTATGTTAATAAAATTGGGTTTTTTATTTTATTTTATTCCAAGACTCTTTTTAGGAGGGCTGTCCTTTAAAAATCCTAATTAAATGATAAGTATTCCTAGCAACTGGAGTTGGTTTGCAGATCTATCATTACACAAAGTGGGAAAGTATGGTTGATTGCCACTGTTTATTATGCTGATATGATAGCAGCCATCTAATTAACCTTTAAGCATAAAGCGTTGCCTGCGAGTTTTGATATATTTGTTATTACATCTTTGTCCCACCTTTCTTCAAAGGAACTTAGGGTATTGTTCAAAGTCCTAGCCACCCCGTTTTATGCCCCAGAACAATCCCATGAGGCAGGCTAGGTTGAGGGAGAGTGACTGATTCAAGGTCACCCAATGAACTTGTGGGGCTTTGAGCCTGCGTCTTCCACAGTCCAAGTTTGACAACCTCAATCACCATACCACACTGGCTTATTTTCATGAGGAAAATAAAATGTGTTATCGTTGTTGTTGGCATCTGTTTGTCTCAAGAGACAGCACCAAAGTGAGCTCCCTGGGGTGCAATCCTGAGCAGTGTATATGGAGGTCCTGGTCTGCCCAGATGAGAAGACTCTCCTCTTGGCCTTCCATATGTGGTCCAAAAGAAAACAAAGCAATATGTTAGGCACCAGCTTGGCTGCAGAAGTTGCCAGAAGGAGGCGTACAACTATGAAATCAGTAGACTAGCTACCACTGGAGCCAACTCCAAGGGGCTGATTGGTGCTTCGGCACCCACAATAATATATTGTCAATAATATAAAGTCAATGGGCAAAGTTGAAGCCCTTTGTTGTGGGCACCCACAATCTTCGGTGTGAAATGCCACCTATGCTAGCTACACTGTTTTAAGTTCTGTTTCCCTAGGTAGTGGCTTATAGAGCATCTCTATGGGCACACCATAGCTCTGTTCAAGTGCAAATCTGAAAAGCACCATGTTTGTTCAAAAGCAAGTTACTCGCCGCTGCGATCATGATGCTGTGCTTGAAAAGTGTGTGACGGTGCTTGGTTTAAAATCTTTAAAAGATCGCTGAAAGACATTTCCAGAGGTCAAGGGGCAGATGTGAAGGGGTGGCGGTGGGGGCAAGCTATTACTGCCTGACATAGCTGCTATGAGCGAGAAGAAATAAATTGCAGAGTAAAGATATAAAATAATATGCAATATTGCATGCTTTATACAGGTTGCAGAATGTAACATTTCTCCAAACTGTATAAATCAGAATTGTGATGCTTCTTCCCACCCACCCCAAAAGCACAGTGTACTTACACAGTTCTGCACTAAAGTGTGTCTATCTATCTCTATCTATCTATCTATCTATCTATCATCTATCTATCTATCATCTATCTATCTATCATCTATCATCTATCATCTATCTATCTATCTATCTATCTATCTATCTATCTATCTATCTATCTATCTATCTATCATCTTCTTTCTTTCTTTCATCTATCTATCTATCTATCTATCTATCTATCTATCTATCTATCTATCTATCTATCTATCTCTATCATCTACCTACTTATCATCTATCTATACTAAATATACTCATTGATCTACCTGGCATGATGCTTGTCACTCATTGTTTTGCTCTGATCTGTGTGCGCGTGTGCACGCATACACACACAGGCACACGCAAACACACACAGAGCATAATCTGAGTTCTACGACTTAATCTAGTCAGATTTACCCTTTCTACAAGGGCAGCAGCAGGGTGTGGGCTTCCCTGGACACCTTCCAGGTTCTTTTCAATTTTAACAAGTGTATGATTCTGTGAAAATGATGAAGCTGAAGGAGTGGAATTATCTGCGCTGAAGGATAGCCTGTAGCCAGGCGCTGAAACATTCAAGATCCCAGGTGATGTATTAGGGCAAGTGCTTGCTTGCTTCCTTAGGAGTATTTTAATAAAGCCACAGCTGTGCCTGAAGTCATTCCTGCCACCTGCCTTTGTTCTGGCAAGCCCTGAACAGGCGGTCACAAAGAGTGCACCCAGTAGCACCTTGGCTGACACGGATGCCCTTTACCGCAAACACAGAGATGTTGCCGGGAAGGGCCCAATGCTTGTGCACTCAAAGTGGCAGAGTCCAGTGACATTATTTTGCTTGGCTCCCAAAGCTTTCAGGGGATTTACAGAGACATTAAACCTTTTAAGCACATTACTGCAATATAATGTGAATTACCATTTCATGTTTCATCTTAGCTCTTTATATTCCATCATGATCCTCCCCGATTTCTCTGTGCTAGAGCTGCGCTGGCCCAACCCCCTAAGTCCTCAGCCTGCCACGCAATCTGTTCCGTAGGTGGCGAGAGTGCACGTATGCCTTTAAATCCAGGCCTGTGGCTGTCCTAACTGTCACAGCACTCCTGTCCTCAGCTAAGGGAATTCGTCAGGCTTTACTTATTGAGGAAAGTAGGTATAAACCTCCAAAAAATTGCCGTGCGGCCTGACTGGATCTCATTGAGAAGGCCCTCTGAGACGTCCCACACGATTAGGGGGCCACACATGTTGAGTTTGCTTACATAATAATCTGGCAGATGGGCCTTGATATCTAATCCCTGTTAAGCCCCCAAAGCCCTTTGATAGTGGGCATCTTAAAAGGCCAGGCTGGAAGTCATGCTGCTCTTTTATTTAGGCTTTTGCTTCGGTGTCCGCAAACTTAGTGCGCCATTTAATGATCACTTAAAGAGGCACAGTCACAATGAAAGCGAAGGATTACTCCAGCGAATAAATTTGAGCATGGGCAGCCCAAATATTATTTTGCCCATAGAAACAGTGGAGCCTGGAGGGTTGGTTGGATTGTGTCACAGTTACCTACTTGGCCAGACAGAAGACGGAAGGCACCCAGTGCCTTTCCACAGCCCGTTCAGTCCAGTTGGTACAAAGTTCTTCTGGATTTTGTGGCTTTTATATGGCCCATGAGATGCCACACAGGGAAAATGAAGGAAGGCTCTTCCTCGGACAGAAGAGTGCAAATGTTCCTGTGTGACATCATCCTGAGTTCATTCATACTACAGTTGAAAATCCACATTTGACTCATCCTCTTTTGCCCTGAACATTTTGTACATGAATCACACCAGTTTTCCAACCTGAAGTTCCAAGGAGCATATGATGCGCACTTGCTTGTTTTGGGTTTTTTGTCCCTCCGCCCGCTCTTAGACTTTCCCCTCCTTCTATTTTCAACAGCTCATGCGCATCCAAGGCTCTCCACCCACAGCACACCTGTAAGTGAGCTCAATTCTTTGGAAACAAAGATGACAACATCAGAACCACCACCCTGCCCTCTTTGCAAACTTCCCTCCTCCTATCTGTCTTTCACATTTTAAAAAAAATATTTATTTGTGGCAAATCTGTAAACAAGATACATATGCAAAAAAAATTCAGTTGAATGCAAAACAGACACACACCCACACCCACCCACCCACCCACCCACCCACCCACACAAAATAAACATGTAAGCTGCTGGCTGGCATCTACCCTGGTTTCCTGGGAAACAATGTTCAAGATATCAATCCCTACAGTGATTTGTGACAATACTTGCCTCCTTACTGGATTATTGTCAGATAGTTAAAATCCAGTTGTATGATTCCTCCAGAAAGAGTAAAGGTGTATGGGGTGTTAAGAGGGGTAGTACCTCTGGTGGGGGGCACATCATGCTCCTTCTGGGGTAGTTTGTCCACCTTTGGTCCCCACCCTGCACTCAACTCTCACCTGTGACTCATAGAAGCTGTCAGCATGTGACAGCGGCAATACCCTGGGAAACGGCTTTGACTGCCTGACTAAACCAGGTGACGGTAGTTGATGGCTCTCGACCCATCAGTGTGCTAGGAACTCCACTCTGGCAGGTTCCGCTGGTGAGACCAATAGTGGGTCCAATGACCAAGAAGTTGGTTTCTGCATGTTCTGTAGAGGGAAGCGAGGGGCAGATGGGAGGCATCAAGCTGGGAAGGTAGCCCATCTTGGAGAAGGAAAACTCTGGACCTAAACCTCCGCTGCCTTGCAGGATATCTTTGGGAGAAGAAAAGGCTAAGGAGTAACCCAACACAAATCCGGAAGGGAGTCCCTAAGACAGTTGGATAGCGCTTTGTACGACCCCTTTGGGCAACTCCTGTAGCCAAGCTGGTGCTTTATCACTTTATCAGTGAGGTCGAGGGGGGTGGGTTCATGTTGTCTGGGCAGCCCAGGACCTCCATACACACTGCCCAGGCTTATGCCCCAGGGAGGTCCATTCAGTGCTCCTAATGCAGCGTTGACTTCATCCCTGGAAGCACACTCAAGAGACAATAGTCTCTGAGATAGAAAGATGCTGACAACAAGTAAGAAGCAATGGGCAATCAACATTAAAGAAAGGTATTAATGGGCCCCCTATCTCACAGTGGACATCAAGTACCCTCTGGTGAAACAGTTAGGTCCCAGCTCAAGGCGTGCATTTGTTTCAGTTAGAAAACAGAAAGGAGAATAGGGCTCCCATACCAATGCAATGTTGGTTCCCAGAGAGAATTTCACCAGCAAGCAGCACTCCATTGCACTTTGTGGCATAAACTGTGCTATACAGTAACTGTTTCATTCTCATAAAATTCCTAAAAGGTAGATCACTGATAATTTCAAATGGAAATCTAAAGGATAGATGTGCTTCTGATAACCAAGTGAGTTTAGGGCAGCCTGAGCTTTATTAATATCTCTGGGCTACACATTCAGCAGGCTATCTGCTAGATTAAGCCACTTGGGGACTGCTAGATAAGAACATACATTTTTTGTGTGATGTGGTATTTTGACGTATTGACAAAGAGCAAAGCCACAATGGCTTAAAACACAGCAGCTGTCTCTTTTCCCCTTCAGGAATGATGAGGTTCTCCAGATTTAATGTTTCTGAGTATTTCTTAATTTGCCGATCGCAGACCAAATGGCAGCTTTCTGCATCCCTTTCTCCTCCCTCTCTCACTGTTGTTATTTAGAATGACCGCTTACCCCTCTTCACGTGAGTGGCAGTTGTGGCCCGCCATGGCGCCTCCGGGAGCCCTTGGAGCCTCGCCATGTTGCCCCGACAGCTGGGTCTCCTCAGCCGCTATGGGCTCCACCAAGCCCTCAGTTTGAATTTCACCAATCCACAGTGGCCTGGGGGGCGGGGAGCTTGGGGGAGCAGACCTGAGTTTTGCAGGCTTCACTCAGGTTCGCTTTCTGGGACATCATTTAATGAGATTAGAAAAGATCTTAGTGAAGTGCCTCTCCTAGACTAAGAAAACAATCGTCATCTCTTTGATGGTATACAGAAAACCCACTTTCTTTCCCTGGCAGGGATGCAGCGACTGACCTTGGTGCTACAGATGGCCTGTTTCCCGTAGCATTTAGGCTTCAGCATTTTTGAGCACGCTAATCCTATAATGCTGATTTCTTTTGCAGCCAGGATTTCTCAATGATCCTTAGTGCTGTTAAGAACTCAAGTTCTTTATATAAGCAGCAGCCACCTACACAGGAATGTAAGATAAAAATAATCAAAGAAGAGCAAAACAGGAAACTGGAGAAGATTAAGATCTGGAGATTTCGGCCCATAATATTTCTCCCTAACATAGTAAAGCACTTCAATTTCCAGGAAGCAAAACCAGGGGAAAGTTCCATCCCAGGATGGTACTCAGGGCTTTCTCAACTGTACCTCCTAAGAACTCTCGGCAATCTTAAGAAACTTTAGTTCCCAGGATTATTCGATCTTCTGCCTTTGGTAGGGGAATAGAACAATACCCTTCCCTATCTCCATCAGCACAGAGCATGGACCAAGGGAAGGATGTATGTTTGTTAAATGTGTGTGTGTGTATATGTAGTAGACCTGACAGTCTGAGCTTCAGGCATGGCTGTTTAAAACCCTGGTTTTTTTGGGGGGGGCTAGCCTGCCCTGCCTAGCCTAGCCATGAGACTTTGGACACCTCCAGACTGTCACTATTTTGTGGTGGGATTCAGTCACTTGTCAGGAAATTTAGACGGCACGATGAAAGGGGATTTGGGGCTCTTGTGCAACAAACCTGCTTCCAAAAACATCTGGAGTAAGGAAAGCTATGGGGACATGCGGGGCCACAATTGCTTAATGCAGATGGCCTTCCTGCAAACAAGTCGGGATAAAAAAATAGGTCACGTGGAAGTTACCTTATTGCCAGGTCTGTATGCCCAGGGCTGTAGGCCATAGTACTGCTCAACAAAGATCTGTAAAAGGCAGTCAGAAGTATGTATAAAGGACTGACACTTTGTTTTTTGCCTGTACAATTTTAGCTTTATGACTAATCAACCTTTCTTTCAAGTGATGACTACTTTGATGTGGGGGAAAAAAGTTGTGGTTTAATCTAATGCAGCCTATGCACCCTTAATTTGGTTCATATGTTTCATTCCTACTATAATGTGGTTATTTCTCTTTTCCCCAAATACATATGGCCCCTAAGCTTGTTGTCTCTTAGGTCAGGAGGACCAAGACTAAATCTTATCAATAGGCACCTTGAATTCGTGCCTAGCACAGCACTTTTGCTACTGCTGAGGCAGCAGCCGGCACAAGAGTTTTCACTCTTGAAAGGTAGCTTTGAAAACCATGGTATTGTGGTTTGGGAGCGGTGGCTGGCAAGTGGAGCACCCTCATCTCTTGGGATCACAAAACTGAAACAAATGCACAAATGGTAAAATTGTGGGTGCCCAGTAGATACAATTTCATAAAATGTTTGGGGACATTTTTAGAACAGAATCAATGGAGGAAGGGAAGTCAGGCTTGTGGGTAGAAAGAGAGGTCTTTTCTGGCATGTCCTCACAGCCATGAAACTCCCTCCAACAAGATATACCATTAGTGTTCTCCTTGGTAGCGTTTAGATGGTCTCTAAAAACATTTTGGTTCAGATTTGGTTTTAATGAAAGTGGTTAAAAGTATTCTTACTCTGTGATATATCCATATGTACATGTGTAGAAACACAAAGTTTCTCTACCCATGTGCAATTATTTGCGTGGATTTGTACTGTTCAGATATTGCGTACACAGCTACACAAACTGCAACCATGGAATGTTTTGTCTCAATGCCCATAATAATATACGTTTATGTGTGATTGTGGACAACAAACTGTTCCTTTCTAATTACAAAGGCAAATTTAATTTTTGCTAAAGCTACATTATGCATTTAGGGTCAAATTCTGAGTATATGAAATAATATTTCCACGAGCTTCTTAATTTTTAACGCAAGACTTTAAGGTCAGTAGTCCAATGATGTAAATTATTTAAAAACATATGAATTTTTCATAGGTCTCTCCAGCCATCTAGTTTGGGCTTTACTTTCTTCATCGCCGACTTTGAAACTGTAGTACTTGGGGTGATGTCACACACCCAGTATTTATTTATCTCATGTCAGGAGCTGCTAAACATGAACTTACTTGGGGGGGGGGCATAAATTGTGATGTGTCCCTTCCTTCACTTTCAATATCTTTTATTTAAACCCAATGCTTACTCTCATTTCCAGTCTAGAAAGCAAGAACACAGCAGTATCCTTTGATCTGAACCTTTGCACTAATAGGCTTTCAGATTTTGTGTTTCCATTCCTTCATGTGTAGATGCTTGATTAATTTGGTGGAAATAATACTCTGGTTTGAGGTGGCTTCTTGTTGTTGTTGTTGTTTAGTCGTTTAGTCGTGTCCGACTCTTCGTGACCCCATGGACCATAGCACGCCAGGCACTCCTGTCTTGCACTGCCTCCCGCAGTTTGGTCAAACTCATGTTCGTAGCTTCGAGAACACTGTCCAACCATCTTGTCCTCTGTCGTCCCCTTCTCCTAGTGCCCTCAATCTTTCCCAACATCAGGGTCTTTTCCAAGGATTCTTCTCTTCTCATGAGGTGGCCAAAGTATTGGAGCCTCAGCTTCACGATCCGTCCTTCCAGGGAGCACTCAGGGCTGATTTCCTTAAGAATGGATAGGTTTGATCTTCTTGCAGTCCATGGGACTCTCAAGAGTCTCCTCCAGCACCATAATTCAAAAGCATCAATTCTTCGGCGATCAGCCTTCTTTATGGTCCAACTCTCACTTCCATACATCACTACTGGGAAAACCATAGCTTTAACTATACGGACCTTTGTCGGCAAGGTGATGTCTCTGCTTTTTAAGATGCTGTCTAGGTTTGTCATTGCTTTTCTCCCAAGAAGCAGGCGTCTTTTAATTTCGTGACTGCTGTCACCATCTGCAGTGATCAAGGAGCCCAAGAAAGTAAAATCTCTCACTGCCTCCATTTCTTCCCCTTCTATTTGCCAGGAGGTGATGGGACCAGTGGCCATGATCTTGGTTTTTTTGATGTTGAGCTTCAGACCATATTTTGCGCTCTCCTCTTTCACCCTCATTAAAAGGTTCTTTAATTCCTCCTCACTTTCTGCCATCAAGGTTGTGTCATCTGCATATCTGAGGTTGTTGATATTTCTTCCGGCAATCTTAATTCCGGCTTGGGATTCATCTAGTCCAGCCTTTCGCATGATGAATTCTGCATATAAGTTAAATAAGCAGGGAGACAATATACAACCTTGTCGTACTCCTTTCCCAATTTTGAACCAATCAGTTGTTCCATATCCAGTTCTAACTGTAGCTTCTTGTCCCACATAGAGATTTCTCAGGAGACAGATGAGGTGATCAGGCACTCCCATTTCTTTAAGAACTTGCCATAGTTTGCTGTGGTCGACACAGTCAAAGGCTTTTGCATAGTCAATGAAGCAGAAGTAGACGTTTTTCTGGAACTCTCTAGCTTTCTCCATAATCCAGCGCATGTTTGCTATTTGGTCTCTGGTTCCTCTGCCCTTTCGAAATCCAGCTTGCACTTCTGGGAGTTCTCGGTCCACATACTGCCTAAGCCTGCCTTGTAGAATTTTAAGCATAACCTTGCTAGCGTGTGAAATGAGCGCAATTGTGCGGTAGTTGGAGCATTCTTTGGCACTGCCCTTCTTTGGAATTGGGATGTAGACTGATCTTCTCCAATCCTCTGGCCATTGCTGAGTTTTCCAAACTTGCTGGCATATTGGGTGTAGCACCTTAACAGCATCATCTTTTAAAATTTTAAACAGTTCAGCTGGAATATCATCACTTCCACTGGCCTTGTTATTAGCAATGCTTTCTAAGGCCCATTTGACTTCACTCTCCAAGATGTCTGGCTCAAGGTCAGCAACCACACTACCTGAGGTGTACGAGACCTCCATATCTTTCTGGTATAATTCCTCTGTGTATTCTTGCCACCTCTTCTTGATGTCTTCTGCTTCTGTTAGGTCCTTACCACTTTTGTCCTTAATTATGGTAATCTTTGTACGAAATGTTCCTTTCATATCTCCAATTTTCTTGAACAGATCTCTGGTTTTCCCCATTCTATTGTTTTCCTCTATTTCTTTGCATTGCTCATTTAAGAAGACCCTCTTGTCTCTCCTTGCTGTTTTTTGGAAATCTGCATTCAGTTTCCTGTATCTTTCCCTATCTCCCTTGCATTTTGCTTGCCTCCTCTCCTCCGCTATTTGTAAGGCCTCGTTGGACAGCCATTTTGCTTTCTTGCATTTCCTTTTCCTTGGGATGGTTTTCATTGCTGCCTCCTGTATAATGTTACGAGCCTCCATCCATAGTTCTTCAGGCACTCTGTCCACCAAATCTAAATCCTTAAACCTGTTCCTCACTTCCACTGTGTATTCATAAGGGATTTGATTCAGATTGTATCTTACTGGCCCAGTGGTTTTTCCTACTTTCTTCAGTTTAAGCTGGAATTTTGCTATAAGAAGCTGATGATCTGAGTTACAGTCAGCTCCAGGTCTTGTTTTTGCTGACTGTATGGAGCTTCTCCATCTTTGGCTGCAGAGAATATAATCAATCTGATTTCGATGCTGTCCATTTGGTGATATCCATGTGTAGAGTCGTCTCTTGTGTTGTTGGAATAGAGTGTTTGTGATGACCAGCTTGTTCTCTTGACAGAACTCTATTAGCCTTTGCCCTGCTTCATTTTGAACTCCAAGGCCAAACTTGCCAGTTGTTCCTTTTATCTCTTGATTCCCTACTTTAGCATTCCAATCCCCTGTAATGAGAAGAACATCCTTCTTTGGTGTCATTTCTAGAAGGTGTTGTAGGTCTTCATAGAATTGGTCAATTTCACTTTCTTCAGCACCGGTAGTTGGTGCATAAACTTGGATTACTGTGATGTTAAAAGGTCTGCCTTGGATTCGTATCGAGATCATTCTGTCATTTTTGAGATTGCATCCCATTACAGCTTTTGCCACTCTTTTGTTGACTATGAGGGCCACTCCATTTCTGCTACAGGATTCTTGCCCACAGTAGTAGATATGATAGTCATCCGAACTGAATTCGCCCATTCCCTTCCATTTTAGTTCACTGATGCCCAGAATGTCGATATTTATTCTTGTCATCTCATTTTTGACCACATCCAGCTTACCTCCACTCATGGTTCTTACATTCCAGGTTCCTATGCAATATTTTTCTTTACAGCATCGGACTTTCCTTTCGCTTCCAGGCATATCCGCAACTGAGCGTCCTTTCGGCTTTGGCCCAGCCGCTTCATCAGCTCTGAATCTACTTGTACTTGTCCTCCGCTCTTCCTCAGTAGCATGTTGGACGCCTTCCGACCTGAGGGGCTCATCTTCCAGCGTCATAACTTTTATATGCCTGTTGTCTTTGTCCATGGAGTTTTCTTGGCAGGGATACTGGAGTGGCTTGCCAGTTCCTTCTCCAGGTGGATCACGTTTAGTCAAAACTCTCCACTATGACCTGTCCATCTTGGGTGGCCCTGCATGGCATAGCTCATAGCTTCTCTGAGTTATTCAAGCCCCTTCGCCACGACAAGGCATTGATCCATGAAGGGGGGTGGCTTCTTGGATGTATCTAAAGATTAAGCGGTGCTCACGAAAACATCTACCAGGAATTATCCATGCAAGACAGGACCACAAGCTCTGTTCAGGCATTTATTTGGGTACATTATAAATGCATGGAGGCCAGAGAGGTGACCAGAAGAGTAGTGGCTGCCTGCCTTTCCCCAGACACATTCGCATGGAGCCTATGTTGTTGTTGTTTAGTCATTTAGTCGTGTCCGACTCTTCGTGGCCCCATGGACCAGAGCACACCAGGCACTCCTGTCTTCCACTGCCTCCTGCATTTTGGTCAAACTAATGCTGGTAGCTTCGAGAACACTGTCCAGCCATCTCGTCCTCTGTTGTCCCCTTCTCCTTGTGCCCTCCATCTTTCCCAGCATCAGAGTCTTTTCCAGGGAGTCTTCTCTTCTCATCAGGTGGCCAAAGTATTGGAGCCTCAGGATCTGTCCTTCCAGTGAGCACTCAGGGCTGATTTCCTTAAGAATGGATAGGTTTGATCTTCTTGCAGTCCATGAAGCCTATGTATGCATCACTAAATGTACAAACTCCAGTAGATACAATCCAGCGTATTGGAAAATAGAATCTCCCATGCACCTTCAAGTATACATGTCTAGCTTCCAGGTATATGGGGCCACTGAACGTGTGTGCATTGCATATGTGGCCAGCAGCTAAGATCCCAGTTTGCCCTTGTTTGGGAATGAAGGCTTTCAGACTCAGTGGGACTTAGTTCTATGTATGCACCTGCATGCGTAAGATTGGTCTGTCAGTGCAGAACAAGCCCAATAAACACAGAAGCCATCAGCATTGAAGAGCAGAAGGAAACTGCTGTGAATTGGCATAATGCTATAGAAACACCTGAGTTTCCTTGTGGTGGTTGGTTGCCAAAGGCATGAGGTGAACAGGGCATCTTAAAGGAGCCTCAAAGGATCATAGGCTTAGATTAGAAGCATTTTTAGAGCTGGATTTAGGCTTGAATTTGCTTTATGTTGTTAGGTAGGCAACTGGTGAGAGTTTTGGATTTCAGCATGTGTGTGTGGTGGGAATAAGTAATTCCCAGCAAGGTTTAAAAGCCCACTTTTAGATTCAAAATCAAATTGCAGAGGAAAACCCCAGTGTATGAAGAATATTTGTTGTGGTTACTTTTCCATACCCCTTAGTAACCATAGCAATGTTATCAACACCGGTGAAACAATCACCTCCATTTTCTTTCCTCTTTTTTTGAAAAGCAAAGAGGGGTTGCGCCTTTGGCCTATATACCTGGTAGACAGACTCATTTGCTTGTTCTTAACAATAGCCGTTCAGCATATAGAACAAATGAAAAGGCCCCAGGCAGGACCTCTGATTTTAAAAATCACATGGAGCTTCAAACACACATTGACAGAGGTCTGTGTCCTTCAGTGCCTTCTTTAAGTAGTTGCCCATCCAGTTGCTAGTAAAAACAGAATAAAGTATGCTGGCATATAAATTTGTACATAATTATATGCACAGCATAACTGAGACCCATTGATTAGTGATGGTACTAAGGATGGGATAGAAAATTGTTTCACATCGAAAGGCAAACCCATCTCATTTGTATTTTCTGGGGGGGAAACTTCGTGATCCTTCACAATTCGTCTTTTTCTGAATTTTGCAGTACGGTTCTCTAGCCAAGTAATGTGTACAAAAATGCATATGCTGGGGTATACAATATATAAACTTCATGTATTCATGAAAATAACATACAAAATCCATTATGTTATGCAGCATTGCATCCAAACACATATTTTAGGAGAAATTCGCACTAAAATGCTGGTGAATTTTTATGAGTACTTAAGGGGGGGTGTCACAAATGGAGGTGGAAAATATGAACAACAAGTTGATACACATATCTGTGCATTTGCCACACTGGCTCTTTGGGGCGGCAGGGAGGGACATAAATTGAATGAATGAATACTAATAATGCATTTTTTTAAAAAGCAGAATATAAGCAGGAATTGAATATAAGCCATTTTGTGTGGGCACCACATCCCTTAAACATTCTGAACACTGTTGGTGCAGGAAGAGGCTAAACGGCAGGAATTTATAAACATCCAGATCCCATGTTAATCCCTGTTTCAGCGTTCCATTTCAAGCGTTTCGGTAGGCATCTTAGTCCTCAGCGCAGCCAGGCTTCTAATACCCATAAACGAAATTGCCCCTTTTTGTCGAGCTCATCTCCAGAGTCAGGCCCCACGCTTTCTGCAGCGGCGGCCGCTTGTAAGCTCTTCTGGACACTTGACTCCCGCATGTTCCCAACAGCGAATGCTTGTCAACTGTGACAGACGCAGGTAAATCCCAGAAAGGAGGTTCA